>NW_026290803.1:232500-236012 GCF_023373465.1 Oncorhynchus keta
AGTCAAAGCTTTCCTTAATTTTTAGTCAGTCACAGTGGTCAGGATTCTGCCGCTGTGTACTCTGTGTAGGGCCAAATAGCATTCTAGTTTGCTCTGTTTTTTGTTAATTCTTTCCAATGTGTTAAGTAATTATCTTTTGTTTTCTCATGATTTGGTTGGGTCTAATTGTGCTGTTGTCCTGGGGCTCTGTAGGGTGTGTTTAAAGTTGTGAACAGAGCCCCAGGACCAGCTTCTGTTTAGGGGACTCTTCTCCAGGTTCATCTCTGTTTGTGATGGCTTTGTTATGGAAGGTTTGTGAATCGCCTTCCTTTAGGTGGTTGTAGAATTTAATGGCTCTTTCTGGATTTTGACAATTAGTGGTATGGCCTAATTCTGCTCTGCATGCATTATTTTGCGTTTTACGTTGTACACGGAGGATATTTTTTGCAGAATTTATGCAGAGTCTCAATTTGGTGTTTGTCCCATTTTAGAAGTCTTGGTTGGTGAGCGGGACCTCACAACCATAAAGGGCAATGGGCTCTATGACTGATTCAAGTATTTTTAGCCAAATCCTAATTGGTATGTTGAAATTTATGTTTCTTTTTTGATGGCATAGAAGGCCCTTGCCTTGTCTCTCAGATCGTTCACACCTTTAGGAAGTTACCTGTGGCGCTGATGTTTAGGCCAAGGTATGTATAGTTTTTTGTGTGCTCTAGGGCAACGGTGTCTAGATGGAATTTGTATTTGTGGTCCTGTGTCTCTCTCTCTCTGTCTCTCTGTCTCTGTCTCTCTCTCTGTCTCTGTCTCTCTGCTTGTCCTCTGTCTCTCTGTCTCTCTGTCTCTCTCTCTCTCTCTGTCTCTCTGTCTCTGTCTCTCTGTCTCTGTCTCTCTCTCTTGATCTCTCTGTCTCTCGCTTCCCTCTATTTCTCTCAGTCTCTCTCTCAGTCTCTCTGTCTCTCTCAGTCTCACTCTCAGTCTCTCGCTCCCTCTCATTCTATTTCTCTCAGTCTCTCTCTCTCTCTCCCTTGATCTCTCTCTCTGTCTCTCTCGCTCCCTCAATCTATTTCGGCCAGTCTCTCTATCAGTCTCTCTCTCTCAGTCTCTCTCTCACTTTCTCAGTCTCCCGCTCCTCTCAATCTATTTCTCTCAGTCCATCTTCGTCTCTCTATCAGTCTCTCTCTCAGTCTCTTCACTCTTTCTCAGTCTCTCGCTCCCTCTCAATCTATTTCTCTCAGTCTCTCTCTCTCTCCTTGATCTCTCTGTGTCTCGCTCCTCTCAATCTATTTCTTCCTCAGTCTCTCTCTCTCTTCTCTCTCTCTCTCTCTCTCTCTCTCTCTCTCTCGCTCTCTCTCTGTCTCTCTCTCCTCTCAATCTATTTCAGTCTCTCTCTGTCTCTCTGTTTATCTCTCTCTCTCTCTCATAGGGGTTCTAGAGGTACTCTGGGGTTTCTGACTGAGTTGCCCGTAACCCCCGAGCTCAGCTCCTCTTATCAACACCTAGTCCATTCACCAGCTCATTTCTGTGTTGTAATTAAATGGAAGCTTTCTGATTGCAAGTGACTCTTTATTCTGGGTTTGAGAGAGGGAGGAGGTTCAGTGGACAGAGGGCCTTTGGGTTTGAGCTGGGCTGAGAGGACAGAGGGCCTCTTGGGTTTGAGCTGGGCTGGAGAGGGAGGGAGGTTCAGTGGACAGAGGGCTTGGGTTTGAGCTGGGCTGAGAGGACAGAGGGCCTCTTGGGTTTGAGCTGGGCTGAGAGGACAGAGGGCCTTCTTGGGTTTGAGCTGGGGCTGAGAGGACAGGAGGGCTCCTTGGTTTGAGCTGGGCTGAGAGGACAGAGGGGCCTCTTGGTTTGAGCTGGGCTGAGAGGACAGAGGGCTTGGGTTTGAGCTGGGCTGAGAGAGGGAGGAGTTTCAGTGGACAGAGGGATTCTTGGGTTTGAGCTGGGCTGAGAGAGGGAGGGAGTTTCAGTGGACAGAGGGCTTTTGGGTTTGAGCTGGGCTGAGAGGACAGAGGGCCTCTTGGGTTTGAGCTGGGCTGAGAGGGAGGGAGGTTGCAGAGACAGAGGGATTCTGGGTTTGAGCTGGGCTGAGAGGACAGAGGGCTTCTGGGTTTGAGCTGGGCTGAGAGGACAGGAGGGCCTCTTGGGTTTGAGCTGGGCTGAGAGGACAGAGGGCTTCTTGGGTTTGAGCTGGGCTGGGAGAGGACAGAGGGCTTCTGGGTTTGAGCTGGGCTGAGAGGGACAGAGGGCCTCTGGGTTTGAGGCTGGGCTGAGAGAGGGAGGAGGTTCAGTGGACAGAGGACTCTGCTGTCCTCTACAGGTTACGCCCCGGGCTTGCATTAGTCCACTGTTACCATGATATACGCTGCACCGACTATGAGATGAGCTCTTCAGAGTGTGAATAAGAAACAAGGAGATCTCATCATAGGGTCCATCACAAACAAAGACACATCTCACAAGTCTTTGGTTGTTTTTTGTTTTCTTCGTCGACGAGAAACTGTGGATCTTTCCTTGTCTGTCAGAATACTATGACAAAATATTCAGACCACGCTTGACGCCCACAAGACCTGAGCTACAACTCAGTCATCATACAGCACTTTGAGATATCAGCTGATGCAGATGAATAATATAAATAAAATTTGATTGATTGATTGATTGATTGATTGATTGATGGAATCGGCAATATCGCAGGGTCATTGATATCCAGAAAACATGAAGCCTAAAATATATAATAATATAAGAGTAATTCATTATTAATAATAAGTTAACTTCCTATCACGGGACGCTGTCTGTCATAGATCCAGAATGGTTTCCAATGTTAGTTTAAAAAAGAAAAAGTGTTTTTAAATGTGTTAATTTAGTTTTCTGTTCTCCCTTCTGCCACCTGTAACCTGGCAGTGATAGATCAGTCAATCAATCAATCAATCAATCAATCAATCAATCAATCAATCAATGTATTTTTATAAAGACCCTTTTACATCACCAGTTGTCACAAAGTGCTTTACATCCTGGGCAGTCTGTCGACCTCTATCGCAGCCTGCCATTGGCTGTACCTGTATGGTGAACGACAAGGCCACGACCCAGTCAGAACAACACATTCTAGCACAGTGAGTGAGCTTCCCCTGGTGGCTACATGAGGACTTTACATGTCAAATGGTTTCAGGTTCTCTTTCACCTTCTGCAGACAGGGGCCAGTCATTGGCCAAGCTAAACGTTAGGTGAAATGGTCTGTCGAGCAAAGAGAGAGAGAAGAAAGGGACTTCGTCTGTGCTGATTGCCGGGTAAGGAGTTAAAACAACACATAACGGCAGACTAATAGTTAAAGGTTAGTAACCAGTGTTCCATCTCATCTTGAATAGCAGAGGAGGGGTCAGACAAAGTCAAGGGTCTCAGACAGGACAGCTTTTCATTCCCCAGGCGCAGGGGCAGCGTGAAAAAGCCAGCTGGGATGGAGACAGTAATAACCAGGGACACACAGTGTCATTCTCTGTGCTAATGGCCCAATGAGAAAAGGACTATGAGAGGACAGACAGACA
>NW_026290804.1:0-47500 GCF_023373465.1 Oncorhynchus keta
GAAGAAGGTGTGTCATGATGTGAAGGTGGAAGATAAAGTAAGGCGACGGTGAAATATAGCTGAATATGAAAGAAGGTATCATGATGCAGGAAGTCAATATATTGCGTGGTCATGATGCAGGAAGGTGGAAGAATGTATCATGATTTAGGAATATGGAAGAAGGTGTTCTAAGATGTGGAAGAAGGTGTGTCATGATGAGGAAGGTGGAAGAATATTTGTTGAAGGTGTGTAATCATGTGGAAGAAGGTGTGTCATGATGTGGAAGAAGGTGGAAGAATAAGGTAATGCTTGATGTGGAAATAGCTGCAGGTCATGATGGTGGAATGCGGAAGAAAGTGTGTCATGATGTAGGAAGGTTGAAGAAGGTGGTCATGATGTAGGAAGGTGAAGAAGGTGGAAGAAGGTTTGTCATGATGTAGGAAGGTGGATGAAGGTGGGTCATGATCTAGGTAGGTGGAAGATATGGTCAGCGATTTGAAGAAAGTGGAAGAAGATGTGTCATGATGTAGGAAGGTGGAAGAAGGTGTGTCATGGGGAGGTGGGACAAAGGAGGCATCAGATGGCATGAGTGGAAACTAGGGCCCCACTGTAAACGAAAACAATGATAACTAACCTAAACAACAGTATACAAGGCATATTGAAGTAGGAAGCTGGAAGAAGGTGGTCTCAAGATGTGGTGAAGGTGAAAGAAGGTGGGTCATGATGTAGGAACGGTGAAAGAAGGTGTGTCATGATGTAGGAAGCTGGCAAGAAGGTGGGTCATTATGCATAAACGTGGAATCAGGCGGGTCACGATGCAGAGCGGAATCAAGGCTGCACCGCGACGGATGCAGGAGCCGCGGAACAGGTGGTCATGACGCAGGAATGCGGAATCGGCTGCAATCATGCAGGAAGCCGCGAGCCAGCTGCGACACGATGCAGGAAGGTGACAAGGTAACGCCTACGTAGTCGCGGAACGGCGTAATCATGACGTGGTGAAGGCGAAATAGCTGTAATCATGATGCAGGAACAGTGAACAGGTAATCATGATGCAGGAACGCGGAAGAATGCACGCGACGCAGGAAGGCGTGAATAAGGTATCATGACGGTGAAGCCGCGGAATATTGCACCATGACGGTGAGCCGCGGAATAGGTGGGTCACCATGCAGTGAAGTGAAATCAGCTGCGGACCGCGATGCAGGAATAGTGGAACAGGTATCCACGAGAAGGTACGAGGTGGTCATGACGCAGGAAGGCGGAAATATTGCATCATGATTGCAGGAAGGTGGAATATATTGTATCCATGACGGTGAAGCCGCGGAATACAAAAATCGATGACGCAGGAAATATGAACAGACGCAACATGACGGTGAAGCCGCGGAATGGGCGTATCACGACGAATGCGGAATGGCGTACCGCGATGAAATAAGTGAACAGGTAACACGATGTAGTGAAGGCGGAACAGGTACCGCAGATGTAGGAATGCGGAACAGGTACCACGTTGCCGCGAATCAAGGTATCACGCATGGTGAATGCGACACTGCAATCGCTGACGCAGGAATACGGAATGGTTGCAATCGCGATTTGGTGAATGCGGAACGAAGGCATCACGATGCAGGAATAAAGTGGAACAGATTTATCACGACTTATGAAAATAGCGGAACAATAAGTAACCGCGACGGTGAAATAAGTAAATTATAGGAAGAAGGTGTCATGATGAGGAAGGTGGACTGACAGGTGAAAGAAGGTATCATGATGCGTGGAAGGTGGAATAGGTGGAAGAAGGTGGGTCATGATGGTGTGAAGGTGGAAGAAGGTGAAAGAAGGTGGGCTATGGATGTAGTGAAGGTGGATGAAGGTGGGCCGCGGATTTGGAAGGTGGAAGAAACCGGAACAAGGTGCGTCGCGATGTAGGAAGGTGGGAATGTTGTGTGTCATGACTTGGAAGGTGGAAGAAGGAGAAAGAATGTGTAATCATGGATGAAAGTGGAAGAAGGTGAAGGAAGGTGGGTCATGATGTAGGAAGGTGGAATAGGTGGAAGAAGGTGGGTCTAAGATGTAGGAAGGGTGGAAGATAGCTGCGAAAGAAGGTGGCTTATGATGCAGGCTGGGTGGATGAAGCTGCGTCATGATCTGGAAGGTGGAAGAAACTGGAAGAGTGGGTAAGGGTCATGATGCAGGAAGGTGGAAGAAGGTGTGGTCATGATTTGGAAGGTGGATAGCTAGGTGAAAGAAGGTGGTCATGATGTAGGAAGTTGGAAGAAGGTGGTTCATGATGTAGAAGGTGGAAGAAGGCGAAAGAAGGTGGAGTCATGATGTGGAAGAAGGTGGAAGAAGTTGTGTAATCATGTGGAAGAAGGTGTCATCATGATCCAGGAAGGTGGAAAAGGCGGGTCATGATGAGTGAAGGTGGAAGAAGGTGGAAGAAGGCGGGTCATGATGTAGGAAGGTGGAATAAGGCAGGTCATGATCCAGGAAGAGTGGAAGAAGGTGCGATCATGATGCAGGAAGGTGGAAGAAGGTGGGTCATGATTGTAGGAAGGTGGAAGAAGTTGGGTCATGATCTAGGAAGGTCGGAATAGGCGGGTCATGTGAGGAAGGTGGAAGAAGGTGAGTCATGATGTAGGAAGGTGGAAGAAGGTGGGTCATGATCTAGGAAGTGAATGGGCAAGAATATGGGTCATGACGTGGAAGAAGATGGTAACATGATGCAGAAGGTGGAAAAGTTGCAGGTCATGATGTAGGAAGGTGGAAGAATGGGTCCCATGATGTAGGAAGGTGGAATGAAGGTGCGATCACGATCCAGGAAGGTGAACAGATGGGTCATGATGTAGGAATAGTGAATAAGGTGAATCATGATGTAGGAAGAGTGAATAGATGGATCATGATGTAGAATAGCGTGAATGGCAATGTAATCATGACGTAGAAGGCTGGAAGAAGGTAACTGACGATAATGCAAGGTGCGAATAGGTGGATCACATGATGCAGGAAGCTGCGGAATAAGGTATCATGATGTAGGAATAGGTGGAATAGGTAGGTCATGATGTATGAAGGTGGAATAAGATGGTCATGATGGTGGAAGGTGAATACAGGTGATCATGATCGGAGAATGCGGAACAGGATGATCATGACGCAGGAATAGTGAATACAGGACTCATGATGCAGGAACAGTGAAATAAGCCGAATCACGACGCAGGAAGTAAGTGGAACAAGGTGGGATCATGATGTTGGAAGGCGGAAGAAGGTGGGTCATGATGGCATGAAGCTGCGGAATAAGGTGAATCATGATGCAGGAAGTCGCAGAATGCTGTATCATGATGGTGGAAGGTGGAATAAGGTGGGTCACGATGTAGGAAGGTGGAATGAGGTGGATCATGATGTAGGAAGGTGGAATAAGGTGATCATGATGAGGAAGGTGAATGAGGTGGAACATGATGCAGGAAGGTGGAATAGGTGTCGCGATGCATGATGGTGGAAGGCGGAATGGAGGTGAAATCACAGGTCGGCCTATGAACTGCGAACAGACGACAGTGACGCAGTAACAAGTGAATGGCTGCAATCATGATGGCAGGAATGCGTGAAACAAGGCTACGGATCGCATGACAGGAATGTGGAACAGGTGGGTCATGATGCAGGAAGGTGGAACAGGTAGTCATGACGTAGGAAGCGCGGAATGAGGTAATCGATGCAGCGCGCGGAACGGTTGCAATCACGATGTAGAATGCGTGAACAGTTGGTATCATGATGTGCGGAAGGTGGAACAAGGTAATCATGATGCAGGAATGTGGAACAAGGTAATCATGATGCAGGAACGCGGAACAGATGTATCATGACGCAGTGAAGCCGCGGAATAGGCATCGCGAATCGGTGAACATGGAACGCGTGAACAGGTAAATAAGGCGGTCAAGATGCAGGAAGGTGATCTAGTCATGAAAGAAGGTGGGTCTATGACGGTGAATGTGAGAATAGGTGGAAGATGGAGTAACATGATGTAGGAAGGTGGAAAAAGTGTGAAAGAAGGTGGGTTATGATGTCATGATGTAGGAAGGTGGGATGAAGGTGGGTCATGATCTAGGTAGGTGGAAGAAGGTGTGTCATGATTTGGAAGAAAAGGTGGAAGAAGGTGTGTCATGATGTGGAGGAAAGGTAGGTCATGAAGGAAGGTGGAAGAAAGTGTGTCATGATGTAGGAAGGTTGAAGAAGGTGGGTCATGATGTAGGAAGGTGGAAGAAGGTGGAAGAAAGGTTTGTCATGATGTAGGAAGGTGGATGAAGGTGGGTCATGATCTAGGTAGGTGGAAGATGGCGTGTCATGATTTGGAAGGTGGAAGAAGGTGTGTCATGATTAGGAAGGTGGAAGAAGTGTGAAAGAAGAGGTGGGACAATGATGTATCAGAGGTATGAGTGGAAGGTGGCTCCATGATGTAGGAAGGTGGAAGAAGGTGAAACAACAGTATACTTGCATATGGAAGAAGGTGGAAGAAAGGTGGTTCATGATGTAGGAATGTGGAAGAAGGTGGGTCATGATCTAGGAAGGTGGAAGGTGTGGTCATGACGATGAAGGAAGGATGAAGAAAGGTGGAAAAGGGTGTCATGATGTAGGGAAAGGTGGAAGAAGGTGGGTCATGATGTAGGAAGTTGGAAGAAGGTGTGTCATGATGTAGGAAGGTGGAAGAAGGTGGGTCATGATGTAGGAAGGTGGAAGAAGGTGTGTCATGATGTGGAAGAAGGTGTGTCATGATGTAGGAAGGTGGAAGAAGGTGAAAGAAGGTGTGTAATCATGTGGAAGAAGGTGTGTCATGATGTGGAAGAAGGTGGAAGAAGGTGTGTCATGATGTGGAAGAAGGTAGGTCATGATGTAGGAAGGTGGAAGAAAGTGTGTCATGATGTAGGAAGGTTGAAGAAGGTGGGTCATGATGTAGGAAGGTGGAAGAAGGTGGAAGAAGGTTTGTCATGATGTAGGAAGGTGGATGAAGGTGGGTCATGATCTAGGTAGGTGGAAGATGGCGTGTCATGATTTGGAAGAAAGTGGAAGAAGGTGTGTCATGATGTAGGAAGGTGGAAGAAGGTGTGTCATGTGTGGGAGGTGGGACAAAGGAGGTATCAGAGGTATGAGTGGAACTAGGGGCTCCATTGTAAACGAAAACAATGATAACTAACCTAAACAACAGTATACAAGGCATATTGAAGTAGGAAGCTGGAAGAAGGTGGTTCATGATGTAGGAAGGTGGAAGAAGGTGGGTCATGATGTAGGAAGGTGGAAGAAGGTGTTTCATGATGTAGGAAGCTGGCAGAAGGTGGGTCATTATGTAGCAATGTGGAATAGGTGGGTCACGATGTAGGAAAAGTGGAATAAGGTGGGTCATGATGTAGGAAGGTGGAATAGGTGGGTCATGATGTAGGAAGGTGGAATGGGTGGGTCACGATGTAGGAAGGTGAAAAGGTGGGTCGATGTAGGAAGGTGGAATAAGGTGGGTCACGATGTAGGAAGGTGGAATAAGGTGGGTCATGATGTAGGAAAGGTGGAAGAAGGTGGGTCATGATGTAGGAAGGTGGAATAGGTGGGTCATGATGTAGGAAGGTGGAAGAAGGTGGGTCATGATGTAGGAAGGTGGAATAAGGTGGGTCATGATGTAGGAAGGTGGAATAAGGTGGGTCATGATGTGCAGGAAGGTGGAATAGGTGGGTCACGATGCAGGAAGGTGGAATAAGGTGGGTCATGATGTAGGAAAGGTGGAATAGGTGGGTCATGATGTAGGAAGGTGGAATAGGTGGTCATGATGTAGGAAGGTGGAAGAGGTGGGTCATGATGTAGGGAAGGAAGGTGGGAAGAAGGTGGGTCATGATGTAGGAAGGTGGAATAAGGTGGGTCATGATGTAGGAAGGTGGAATAGATGGGTCGCTGATGTAGGAAAGGTGGAATAAGGTGGGTCATGATGTAGGGAAGGTGGAATAAGGTGGGTCATGATGTAGGGAAGGTGGAATAGGTGGGTCATGATGTAGGAAGGTGGAATAGGTGGGTCATGATGTAGGAAGGTGGAATAGGTGGATCACGATGTAGCAAGGTGGAATAAGGTGGGTCACGATGTAGGAAGGTGAAGAAGGTGGGTCATGATGTAGGAAGGTGGAATAAGGTGGGTCATGATGTAGGAAGGTGGAATAAGGTGGGTCATGATGTAGGAAGGTGGAATAGATGGGTCATGATGTAGGAAGGTGGAATAAGGTGGGTCATGATGTAGGAAGGTGGAATAGGTGGAAGAAAGGTGTGTCATGATGTAGGAAGGTGGACGAAGGTGAAAGAAGGTGGGTTATGATGTAGGAAGGTGGAATAGGTGGAAGAAGGTGGGTCATGATGTAGGAAGGTGGAAGAAGGTGAAAGAAGGTAGGTTATGATGTAGGAAGGTGGATGAAGGTGGGTCATGATTTGGAAGGTGGAAGAAACTGGAAAAAAGGTGTGTCATGATGTAGGAAGGTGGAAGGTGTGTCATGATTTGGAAGGTGGAAGAAGGTGAAAGAAGGTGGGTCATGATGTAGGAAAGTGGAAGAAGGTGAAGGAAGGTGGGTCATGATGTAGGAAGGTGGAATAGGTGGAAGAAGGTGTATGTCATGATGTAGGAAGGTGAAGAAGGTGAAAGAAGGTGGGTTATGATGTAGGAAGGTGGATGAAGGTGGGTCATGATTTGGAAGGTGGAAGAAACTGGAAGAAGGTGTGTCATGATGTAGGAAAGGTGGAAGAAGGTGTGTCATGATTTGGAAGGTGGAAGAAGGTGAAAGAAAGGTGGGTCATGATGTAGGGAAGTTGAAGAAAGGTGGTTCATGATGTAGGAAGGTGGAAGAAGGTGAAAGAAGGTGGGTCATGATGTGGAAGAAGGTGGAAGAAGTTGTGTAATCATGTGGAAGAAGGTGTATCATGATCTAGGAAGGTGGAAAAGGCGGGTCATGATGTAGGAAGGTGGAAGAAGGTGGAAGAAGGCGGGTCATGATGTAGGAAGGTGGAATAAGGTGGGTCATGATCTAGGAAAGGTGGAAGAAGGTGGGTCATGATGTAGGAAGGTGAAGAAGGTGGGTCATGATGTAGGAAGGTGGAAGAAGGTGGGTCATGATCTAGGAAAGGTGGAATAGGCGGGTCATGATGTAGGAAGGTGGAAGAAGGTGGTCATGATGTAGGAAGGTGGAAGAAGGTGGGTCATGATCTGGAAGGTGGAAGAAGGCGGGTCATGATGTAGGGAAGGTGGAAGAAGGTGGGTCATGATGTAGGAAGGTGGAAAGAAGGCGAGGTCATGATGTAGGAAGGTGGAAGGTGGGTCATGATGTAGGAAGGTGGAAGAAGGTGGGTCATGATCTAGGAAAGGTGGAATAGATGGGTCATGATGCAGGAAGGTGAATAAGGTGGGTCATGATGTAGGAAAGGTGGAATAGATGGGTCATGATGTAGGAAGGTGGGACAAGGTGGTCATGATGTAGGAAGGTGGAAGAAGGTGGCTCATGATGTAGAAAAGGTGGAATAGGTGGGTCACGATGGCAAGGAAGGTGGAATAAGGTGGGTCATGATGTAGGAAGGTGGAATAGGTAGGTCATGATGTAGGAAGGTGGAAAGATGGGTCATGATGTAGGAAGGTGAAAGAAGGTGGGTCATGATGTAGGAAGGTGGAATAGATGGGTCATGATGTAGGAAGGTGAATAGGTGGGTCATGATGTAGGAAGGTGGAAGAAGGTGGGTCATGATGTAGGAAGGTGGAATAGGTGGGTCATGATGTAGGAAGGTGGAAGAAGGTGGGTCATGATGTAGGAAGGTGGAATAAGGTGGGTCATGAGAGGAAGGTGGAATAAGGTGGGTCATGATGTAGGAAGGTGGAAATAGGTGGGTCACGATGTAGGAAGGTGGAATAAGGTGGGTCATGATGTAGGAAGGTGGAATAGGTGGGTCATGATGTAGGAAGGTGGAATAGGTGGGTCATGATGTAGGAAGGTGGAAAGGTGGGTCATGATGTAGGAAGGTGGAATAAGGTGGGTCATGATGTAGGAAGGTGGAATAGATGGGTCATGATGTAGGAAGGTGGAATAAGGTGGGTCATGATGTGGGAAGGTGGAATAAGGTGGGTCATGATGTAGGAAGGTGGAATAGGTGGGTCATGATGTAGGAAGGGTGGAATAGGTGGGTCATGATGTAGGGAAGGTGGAATAGGTGGGTCACGATGTAGCAAGGTGGAATAAGGTGGGTCACGATGTAGGAAAGGTGGAAGAAGGTGGGTCATGATGTAGGAAAGGTGGAATAAGGTGGGTCATGATGTAGGAAGGTGGAATAAGGTGGGTCATGATGCAGGAAGGTGGAATAGATGGGTCATGATTAGGAAGGTGGAATAAGGTGGGTCATGATATAGGAAGGTGGAATAGGTGGAAGAAGGTGTGTCATGATGTAGGAAAGGTGGGAAGAAGAAAGGTGGGTTATGATGTAGGAAGGTGAAGAAAGGTGAAAGAAGGTGGGTCATGATGTAGGAAGGTGGAAGAAGGTGAAAGAAGTGGGTTATGATGTAGGAAAGGTGGATGAAGGTGGGTCATGATTTGGAAGGTGGAAGAAACTGGAAGAAGGTGTGTCATGATCTAGGAAGGTGGAAGAAGGTGTGTCATGATTTGGAAGGTGGAAGAAGGTGGAAGAAGGTGGGTCATGATGTAGGAAAGTGGAAGAAGGTGAAGGAAGGTGGGTCATGATGTAGGAAGGAAGGTGGAAGAAGGTGTCATCATGATGTAGGAAGGTGGAAGAAGGTGAAAGAAGGTGGGTCATGATGTAGGAAGGTGGAGAAGTCATGATTTGGAAGAAGGTGGAAGAAGGTGTGTCATGATGTAGGAAGGTGGAAGAAGGTGTGTCATGATGTAGGAAGGTGGAAGAAGGTGGAAGAAGGTGGGTCATGATGTAGGAAGTGGAAGAAGGTGGTGTCATGATCTAGGAAGGTGGAAGAAGGTGTATCATGATGTAGGAAGGTGGAAGGTGTGTCATGATGTAGGAAGGTGAAGAAAGGTGTTTCATGATGTAGGAAGGTTGAAGAAGGTGGGTCATGATGTAGGAAGGTGGAAGAAGGTGAAAGAAGGTGTGTCATGATAGGAAGGTGGAAGAAGGTGGGTCATGATGTGGGAAAGGTGGAAGAAGGTGTGTCATGATGTCATGAATGTGGAAGAAGGTGGTCATGATGTAGGAAGGTGGAAGAAGGTGTGTCATGATGTAGGAAGGTGGAAGAAGGTAGGTCATGATGTAGGAAGGTGGAAAGAAGGTGGAAGAAGGTTTGTCATGATGTAGGAAGGTGAAGAGAAGGTGGGTCATGATCTAGGTAGGTGGAAGATGGCGTGTCATGATTTGGAAGAAAGTGGAAGAAGATGTGTCATGATGTAGGAAGGTGGAAGAAGGTGTGTCATGTGTGGGAGGTGGGACAAAGGAGGTATCAGAGGTATGAGTGGAACTAGGGGCTCCATTGTAAACGAAAACAATGATAACTAACCTAAACAACAGTATACAAGGCATATTGAAGTAGGAAGCTGGAAGAAGGTGGTTCATGATGTAGGAAGGTGAAAGAAGGTGGGTCATGATGTAGGAAGGTGAAAGAAGGTGTGTCATGATGTAGGAAGCTGGCAGAAGGTGGGTCATTATGTAGCAATGTGGAATAGGTGGGTCACGATGTAGGAAAGTGGAATAAGGTGGGTCATGATGTAGGAAGGTGGAATAGGTGGGTCATGATGTAGGAAGGTGGAATAAGGTGGGTCACGATGTAGGAAGGTGAAATAGGTGGGTCACGCGATGTAGGAAGGTGGAATAAGGTGGGTCACGATGTAGGAAGGTGGAAGAAGGTGGGTCATGATGTAGGAAGGTGGAAAAGGTGGGTCATGATGTAGGAAGGTGGAATAAGGTGGGTCATGATGTAGGAAGGTGGAATAGGTGGGTCATGATGTAGGAAGGTGGAAGAAGGTGGGTCATGATGTAGGAAGGTGGAATAAGGTGGGTCATGATGTAGGAAGGTGAATAAGGTGGGTCATGATGTAGGAAGGTGGAATAGGTGGGTCGCGATGTAGGAAGGTGGAATAAGGTGGGTCATGATGTAGGAAGGTGAATAGGTAGGGTCATGATGTAGGAAGGTGGAATAGGTGGGTCATGATGTAGGAAGGTGGAAGAAGGTGGGTCATGATGGCAGGAATGTGGAAAGGTGGGTCATGATGTAGGAAGGTGGAATAAGGTGGGTCATGATGTAGGAAGGTGGAATAGATGGGTCATGATGTAGGAAGGTGGAAGAAGGTGGGTCATGATGTAGGAAGGTGGAATAGGTGGGTCATGATGTAGGAAGGTGGAAGAAGGTGGGTCATGATGTAGGAAGGTGGAATAAGGTGGGTCATGATGTAGGAAGGTGGAATAAGGTGGGTCATGATGTAGGAAGGTGGAATAGGTGGGTCATGATGTAGGAAGGTGGAATAAGGTGGGTCATGATGTAGGAAGGTGGAATAGGTGGGTCATGATGTAGGAAGGTGGAATAGGTGGGTCATGATGTAGGAAGGTGGAAGAAGGTGGGTCATGATGTAGGAAGGTGGAATAAGGTGGGTCATGATGTAGGAAGGTGGAATAGATGGGTCATGATGTAGGAAGGTGGAATAAGGTGGGTCATGATGTAGGAAGGTGGAATAAGGTGGGTCATGATGTAGGAAGGTGGAATAGGTGGGTCATGATGTAGGAAGGTGGAATAGGTGGGTCATGATGTAGGAAGGTGGAATAGGTGGGTCACGATGTAGCAAGGTGGAATAAGGTGGGTCACGATGTAGGAAGGTGGAAGAAGGTGGGTCATGATGTAGGAAGGTGGAATAAGGTGGGTCATGATGTAGGAAGGTGGAATAAGGTGGGTCATGATGTAGGAAGGTGGAATAGATGGGTCATGATGTAGGAAGGTGGAATAAGGTGGGTCATGATGTAGGAAGGTGGAATAGGTGGAAGAAGGTGTGTCATGATGTAGGAAGGTGGACGAAGGTGAAAGAAGGTGGGTTATGATGTAGGAAGGTGGAATAGGTGGAAAAGGTGGGTCATGATGTAGGAAGGTGGAAGAAGGTGAAAGAAGGTGGGTTATGATGTAGGAAGGTGGATGAAGGTGGGTCATGATTTGGAAGGTGGAAGAAACTGGAAAAAGGTGTGTCATGATGTAGGAAAGGTGGAAGAAGGTGTGTCATGATTTGGAAGGTGGAAGAAGGTGAAAAGAAGGTGGGTCATGATGTAGGAAAGTGGAAGAAGGTGAAGGAAGGTGGGTCATGATGTAGGAAGGTGGAATAGGTGGAAGAAGGTGTGTCATGATGTAGGAAGGTGGAAGAAGGTGAAAGAAGGTGGGTTATGATGTAGGAAGGTGGATGAAGGTGGGTCATGATTTGGAAGGTGGAAGAAACTGGAAGAAGGTGTGTCATGATGTAGGAAGGTGGAAGAAGGTGTGTCATGATTTGAAGGTGGAAGAAGGTGAAAGAAGGTGGGTCATGATGTAGGAAGTTGGAAGAAGGTGGTTCATGATGTAGGAAGGTGGAAGAAGGTGAAAGAAGGTGGGTCATGATGTGGAAGAAGGTGGAAGAAGTTGTGTAATCATGTGGAAGAAGGTGTATCATGATCTAGGAAGGTGGAAAAGGCGGGTCATGATGTAGGAAGGTGGAAGAAGGTGGAAGAAGGCGGGTCATGATGTAGGAAGGTGGAATAAGGTGGGTCATGATCTAGGAAGGTGGAAGAAGGTGTATCATGATGTAGGAAGGTGGAAGAAGGTGGGTCATGATGTAGGAAGGTGGAAGAAGGTGTTTCATGATGTGGAAGAAGGTGTGTCATGATGTAGGAAGGTGGAAGAAGGTGAAAGAAGGTGTGTAATCATGTGGAAGAAGGTGTGTCATGATGTGGAAGAAGGTGGAAGAAGGTGTGTCATGATGTGGAAGAAGGTAGGTCATGATGTAGGAAGGTGGAAGAAAGTGTGTCATGATGTAGGAAGGTTGAAGAAGGTGGGTCATGATGTAGGAAGGTGGAAGAAGGTGGAAGAAGGTTTGTCATGATGTAGGAAGGTGGATGAAGGTGGGTCATGATCTAGGTAGGTGGAAGATGGCGTGTCATGATTTGGAAGAAAGTGGAAGAAGATGTGTCATGATGTAGGAAGGTGGAAGAAGGTGTGTCATGTGTGGGAGGTGGGACAAAGGAGGTATCAGAGGTATGAGTGGAACTAGGGGCTCCATTGTAAACGAAAACAATGATAACTAACCTAAACAACAGTATACAAGGCATATTGAAGTAGGAAGCTGGAAGAAGGTGGTTCATGATGTAGGAAGGTGAAAGAAGGTGGGTCATGATGTAGGAAGGTGAAAGAAGGTGTGTCATGATGTAGGAAGCTGGCAGAAGGTGGGTCATTATGTAGCAATGTGGAATAGGTGGGTCACGATGTAGGAAAGTGGAATAAGGTGGGTCATGATGTAGGAAGGTGGAATAGGTGGGTCATGATGTAGGAAGGTGGAATAAGGTGGGTCACGATGTAGGAAGGTGAAAGAAGGTGGGTCACGATGTAGGAAGGTGGAATAAGGTGGGTCACGATGTAGGAAGGTGGAATAAGGTGGGTCACGATGTAGGAAGGTGGAATAAGGTGGGTCATGATGTAGGAAGGTGGAAGAAGGTGGGTCATGATGTAGGAAGGTGGAATAGGTGGGTCATGATGTAGGAAGGTGGAAGAAGGTGGGTCATGATGTAGGAAGGTGGAATAAGGTGGGTCATGATGTAGGAAGGTGGAATAAGGTGGGTCATGATGTAGGAAGGTGGAATAGGTGGGTCACGATGTAGGAAGGTGGAATAAGGTGGGTCATGATGTAGGAAGGTGGAATAGGTGGGTCATGATGTAGGAAGGTGGAATAGGTGGGTCATGATGTAGGAAGGTGGAAGAAGGTGGGTCATGATGTAGGAAGGTGGAAGAAGGTGGGTCATGATGTAGGAAGGTGGAATAAGGTGGGTCATGATGTAGGAAGGTGGAATAGATGGGTCATGATGTAGGAAGGTGGAATAAGGTGGGTCATGATGTAGGAAGGTGGAATAAGGTGGGTCATGATGTAGGAAGGTGGAATAGGTGGGTCATGATGTAGGAAGGTGGAATAGGTGGGTCATGATGTAGGAAGGTGGAATAGGTGGGTCACGATGTAGCAAGGTGGAATAAGGTGGGTCACGATGTAGGAAGGTGGAAGAAGGTGGGTCATGATGTAGGAAGGTGGAATAAGGTGGGTCATGATGTAGGAAGGTGGAATAAGGTGGGTCATGATGTAGGAAGGTGGAATAGATGGGTCATGATGTAGGAAGGTGGAATAAGGTGGGTCATGATGTAGGAAGGTGGAATAGGTGGAAGAAGGTGTGTCATGATGTAGGAAGGTGGACGAAGGTGAAAGAAGGTGGGTTATGATGTAGGAAGGTGGAATAGGTGGAAGAAGGTGGGTCATGATGTAGGAAGGTGGAAGAAGGTGAAAGAAGGTGGGTTATGATGTAGGAAGGTGGATGAAGGTGGGTCATGATTTGGAAGGTGGAAGAAACTGGAAAAAGGTGTGTCATGATGTAGGAAGGTGGAAGAAGGTGTGTCATGATTTGGAAGGTGGAAGAAGGTGAAAGAAGGTGGGTCATGATGTAGGAAAGTGGAAGAAGGTGAAGGAAGGTGGGTCATGATGTAGGAAGGTGGAATAGGTGGAAGAAGGTGTGTCATGATGTAGGAAGGTGGAAGAAGGTGAAAGAAGGTGGGTTATGATGTAGGAAGGTGGATGAAGGTGGGTCATGATTTGGAAGGTGGAAGAAACTGGAAGAAGGTGTGTCATGATGTAGGAAGGTGGAAGAAGGTGTGTCATGATTTGGAAGGTGGAAGAAGGTGAAAGAAGGTGGGTCATGATGTAGGAAGTTGGAAGAAGGTGGTTCATGATGTAGGAAGGTGGAAGAAGGTGAAAGAAGGTGGGTCATGATGTGGAAGAAGGTGGAAGAAGTTGTGTAATCATGTGGAAGAAGGTGTATCATGATCTAGGAAGGTGGAAAAGGCGGGTCATGATGTAGGAAGGTGGAAGAAGGTGGAAGAAGGCGGGTCATGATGTAGGAAGGTGGAATAAGGTGGGTCATGATCTAGGAAGGTGGAAGAAGGTGGGTCATGATGTAGGAAGGTGGAAGAAGGTGGGTCATGATGTAGGAAGGTGGAAGAAGGTGGGTCATGATCTAGGAAGGTGGAATAGGCGGGTCATGATGTAGGAAGGTGGAAGAAGGTGGGTCATGATGTAGGAAGGTGGAAGAAGGTGGGTCATGATCTAGGAAGGTGGAAGAAGGCGGGTCATGATGTAGGAAGGTGGAAGAAGGTGGGTCATGATGTAGGAAGGTGGAAGAAGGCGGGTCATGATGTAGGAAGGTGGAAGAAGGTGGGTCATGATGTAGGAAGGTGGAAGAAGGTGGGTCATGATCTAGGAAGGTGGAATAGATGGGTCATGATGTAGGAAGGTGAATAAGGTGGGTCATGATGTAGGAAGGTGGAATAGATGGGTCATGATGTAGGAAGGTGAATAAGGTGGGTCATGATGTAGGAAGGTGGAAGAAGGTGGGTCATGATGTAGCAAGGTGGAATAGGTGGGTCACGATGTAGGAAGGTGGAATAAGGTGGGTCATGATGTAGGAAGGTGGAATAGGTAGGTCATGATGTAGGAAGGTGGAATAGATGGGTCATGATGTAGGAAGGTGAATAAGGTGGGTCATGATGTAGGAAGGTGGAATAGATGGGTCATGATGTAGGAAGGTGAATAAGGTGGGTCATGATGTAGGAAGGTGGAAGAAGGTGGGTCATGATGTAGCAAGGTGGAATAGGTGGGTCACAATGTAGGAAGGTGGAATAAGGTGGGTCATGATGTAGGAAGGTGGAATAAGGTGGGTCATGATGTAGGAAGGTGGAAGAAGGTGGGTCATGATGTAGGAAGGTGGAATAAGGTGGGTCATGATGTAGGAAGGTGGAATAAGGTGGGTCATGATGTAGGAAGGTGGAATAAGGCGGGTCATGATGTAGGAAGGTGGAATAGGTGGAAGAAGGTGTGTCATGATGTAGGAAGGTGGAAGAAGGTGAAAGAAGGTGGGTTATGATGTAGGAAGGTGGAATAAGGCGGGTCATGATGTAGGAAGGTGGAAGAAGGTGGAATAAGGTGGGTCATGATGTAGGAAGGTGGAATAAGGTGGGTCATGATGTAGGAAGGTGGAAGAAGGTGGGTCATGATGTAGGAAGGTTGAATAAGGTGGGTCATGATGTAGGAAGGTGGAATAAGGTGGGTCATGATGTAGGAAGGTGGAATAAGGTGGGTCATGATGTAGGAAGGTGGAATAGGTGGAATAAGGTGTGTCATGATGTAGGAAGGTGAAAGAAGGTGGGTTATGATGTAGGAAGGTGGATGAAGGTGGGTCATGATTTGGAAGGTGGAAGAAACTGGAAGAAGGTGTGTCATGATGTAGGAAGGTGGAAGAAGGTGTGTCATGATTTGGAAGGTGGAAGAAGGTGAAAGAAGGTGGGTCATGATGTAGGAAGTTGGAAGAAGGTGGTTCATGATGTAGGAAGGTGGAAGAAGGTGAAAGAAGGTGGGTCATGATGTGGAAGAAGGTGGAAGAAGTTGTGTAATCATGTGGAAGAAGGTGTATCATGATCTAGGAAGGTGGAAAAGGCGGGTCATGATGTAGGAAGGTGGAAGAAGGTGGAAGAAGGTGGGTCATGATGTAGGAAGGTGGAATAAGGTGGGTCATGATCTAGGAAGGTGGAAGAAGGCGGGTCATGATGTAGAAAGGTGGAATAAGGTGGAAGAAGGCGGGTCATGATCTAGGAAGGTGGAAGAAGGCGGGTCATGATGTAGAAAGGTGGAATAAGGTGGAAGAAGGCGGGTCATGATCTAGGAAGGTGGAAGAAGGCGGGTCATGATGTAGAAAGGTGGAATAAGGTGGAAGAAGGCGGGTCATGATCTAGGAAGGTGGAAGAAGGCGGGTCATGATGTAGAAAGGTGGAATAAGGTGGAAGAAGGCGGGTTATGATGTAGGAAGGTGGAATAAGGTGGAAGAAGGTGGGTCATGATGTAGAAAGGTGGTAGAAGGAGATCTAGGAAACGTTTTTGTGTGTCTGTTTTATGATTATTTGTGTATTTGTAGAATTATTTACCCCCCTTTCTTCTCCCCAATTTTGTTGTATCCAGTTGCTAGTTACGATCCTGCCGTACGGACTCGGGAGAGGCGACGGTGGAGAGCCGTGCATCCCCCGAAACACAACCCAGTCGAGCCGTAGAAGAAGCCAGCCGCACCAATGTGTCGGAGGAAACACCATACAGCTGGCGACTGTGTCAGAGTGAATTGCGCCTGGCCTGCCACAAGGAGTCGCTAGAGCGCGAAGGTACTGTATTGCACTAAGCCACTCGGGAGGCCCATATTTTTTATTTTTTTTGGAAAGAAAAGACAGCTGGAGGGGGAGGGGAGGGGGCAGGTAGTCTAGTGGTTAGAGTGGAGGGGGCAGGCAGGTAGTCTGGTGGTTAGAGTGGAGGGGGCAGGTAGCCTAGTGGTTAGAGTGGAGGTGGGGGGGGCAGGTAGTCTAGTGGTTAGAGTGGAGGTGGGGGGCAGGTAGTCTAGTGGTTAGAGTGGAGGTGGGGGGGCAGGTAGTCTAGTGGTTAGAGTGGAGGTGGGGGGCAGGTAGTCTAGTGGTTAGAGTGGAGGTGGGGGGCAGGTAGTCTAGTGGTTAGAGTGGAGGTGGGGGGGGGCAGGTAGTCTAGTGGTTAGAGTGGAGGTGGGGGGGGGCAGGTAGCCTCGTGGTTAGAGTGGAGGTGGGGGGGGGCAGGTAGTCTAGTGGTTAGGGTGGAGGTGGGGGGGCAGGTAGTCTAGTGGTTAGAGTGGAGGGGGCAGGTAGTCTAGTGGTTAGAGTGGAGGGGGCAGGTAGTCTAGTGGTTAGAGTGGAGGGGGGCAGGTAGTCTAGTGGTTAGAGTGGAGGGGCAGGTAGTCTAGTGGTTAGAGTGGAGGGGGCAGGTAGTCTAGTGGTTAGAATGGAGGTGGGGGGCAGGTAGTCTAGTGGTTAGAGTGGAGGGGGCAGGTAGTCTAGTGGTTAAAGTGGAGGGGGGCAGGTAGTCTAGTGGTTAGAGTGGAGGGGGGCAGGTAGTCTAGTGGTTAGAGTGGAGGGGGCAGGTAGTCTAGTGTTTAGAGTGGAGGGGGCAGGTAGTCTAGTGGTTAGAGTGGAGGTGGGGGGCAGGTAGTCTAGTGGTTAGAGTGGAGGTGGGGGGGCAGGTAGTCTAGTGGTTAGAGTGGGGGGCAGGTAGTCTAGTGGTTAGAGTCAAGGGGGGGCAGGTAGCCTAGTGGTTAGAGTGGAGGGGGCAGGTAGTCTAGTGGTTAGAGTGGAGGGGGCAGGTAGTCTTGTGGTTAGAGTGGAGAGGGGGCAGGTAGCCTAGTGGTTAGAGTGGAGGGGGCAGGTAGTCTAGTGGTTAGAGTGGAGGTGGGGGGCAGGTAGTGTAGTGGTTAGAGTGGAGGTGGGGGGTGGGGCAGGTAGTCTAGTGGTTAGAGTGGAGGTGGGGGGGCAGGTAGTCTAGTGGAACAGAGTGGGGGGCAGGTAGTCTAGTGGTTAGAGTGGAGGGGGGCAGGTAGCCTAGTGGTTAGAGTGGGGGGGCAGGTAGTCTAGTGGTTAGAGTGGGGGGGCAGGTAGTCTAGTGGTTAGAGTGGGGGCAGGTAGTCTAGTGGTTAGAGTGGGGGGGCAGGTCGTCTAGTGGTTAGAGTGGAGGGCAGGTAGTCTAGTGGTTAGAGTGGGGGGCAGGTAGTCTAGTGGTTAGAGTGGAGGGGGGCAGGTAGTCGAGTGGTTAGAGTGTAGAGGAGGCAGGTAGTCTAGTGGGTAGAGTGTAGAGGAGGCAGGTAGTCTAGTGGTTAGAGTGGAGGGGGGGGCAGGTAGTCTAGTGGTTAGAGTGTAGAGGAGGCAGGTAGTCTAGTGGTTAGAGTGTAGAGGAGGCAGGGTAGTCTAGTGGTTAGAGTGTAGAGGAGGCAGGGTAGTCTAGTGGTTAGAGTGTAGAGGAGGCAGGGTAGTCTAGTGGTTAGAGTGTAGAGGAGGCAGGGTAGTCTAGTGGTTAGAGTGTAGAGGAGGCAGGGTAGTCTAGTGGTTAGAGTGTAGAGGTGGCAGGTAGTCTAGTGGTTAGAGTGTAGAGGAGGCAGTGTAGTCTAGTGGTTAGAGTGTAGAGGAGGCAGGGTAGTCTAGTGGTTAGAATGTAGAGGTGGCAGGTAGTCTAGTGGTTAGAGTGTAGAGGAGGCAGTGTAGTCTAGTGGTTAGAGTGTAGAGGAGGCAGGGTAGTCTAGTGGTTAGAGTGTAGAGGAGGCAGGGTAGTCTAGTGGTTAGAGTGTAGAGGAGGCAGGGTAGTCTAGTGGTTAGAGTGTAGAGGAGGCAGGGTAGTCTAGTGGTTAGAGTGTAGAGGAGGCAGGGTAGTCTAGTGGTTAGAGTGTAGAGGAGGCAGGGTAGTCTAGTGGTTAGAGTGTAGAGGTGGCAGGTAGTCTAGTGGTTAGAGTGTAGAGGAGGCAGTGTAGTCTAGTGGTTAGAGTGTAGAGGAGGCAGGTAGCCTAGTGGTTAGAGTGTAGAGGAGGCAGGTAGTCTAGTGGCTAGAGTGTAGAGGAGGCAGGTAGTCTAGTGGTTAGAGTGTAGGGGGGCAGGTAGCCTAGTGATTAGAGTGTAGAGGAGGCAGGGTAGCCTAATGGTTAGAGTGGAGGGGGGCAGGTAGTCTAGTAGTTAGAGTGTAGAGGTGGCAGGTAGTCTAGTGGTTACAGTGTAGAGGAGGCAGGTAGTCTAGTGGTTAGAGTGTAGAGGAGGCAGGTAGTCTAGTGGTTAGAGTGGAGGTGGGGGGGCAGGTAGTCTAGTGGTTAGAGTGGAGGTGGGGGGGCAGGTAGCCTCGTGGTTAGAGTGGAGGGGGCAGGTAGTCTAGTGGTTAGAGTGGAGGGGGGGCAGGTAGTCTAGTGGTTAGAGTGTAGAGGGGGCAGGTAGCCTAGTGGTTAGAGTGTAGAGGGGGCAGGTAGCCTAGTGGTTAGAGTGTAGAGGGGGCAGGTAGCCTAGTGGTTAGAGTGGAGGGGGGGCAGGTAGCCTCGTGGTTAGAGTGGAGGGGGGGCAGGTAGTCTAGTGGTTAGAGTGGAGGGGGGGCAGGTAGTCTAGTGGTTAGAGTGTAGAGGTGGCAGGTAGTCTAGTGGTTAGAGTGTAGAGGGGGCAGGTAGCCTAGTGGTTAGAGTGTAGAGGGGGCAAGTAGCCTAGTGGTTAGAGTGTAGAGGGGGCAGGTAGCCTAGTGGTTAGAGTGTAGAGGTGGCAGGTAGTCTAGTGGTTAGAGTGGAGGGGGCAGGTAGTCTAGTGGTTAGAGTGGAGGGGGGGCAGGTAGTCTAGCGGTTAGAGTGTAGAGGGGCTGTGCCCCTGCCCAGTCATGTGAAATCCATAGATTAATTAATTCATTTATATGAACTATATCTCAGAAAATCCGTTCGTTGAATTTGTTAATGTTCTGACAGGAACAACCTGGTGTCTGACTGGAACAGCCTGGTGTCTGACTGGAACAACCTGGTGTCTGACAGGAACAACCTGGTGTCTTACTGGAACAACCTGGTGTCTTACTGGAACAACCTGGTGTCTGATAGGAACAACCTGGTGTCTGATAGGAACAACCTGGTGTCTGACTGGAACAACCTGGTGTCTGACTGGAACAACCTGGTGTCTGACAGGAACAACCTGGTGTCTTACTGGAACAACCTGGTGTCTGACTGGAACAGCCTGGTGTCTGACTGGAACAACCTGGTGTCTGACTGGAACAACCTGGTGTCTGATAGGAACAACCTTGTGTCTGACTGGAACAACCTGGTGTCTGACTGGAACAACCTGGTGTCTGACTGGAACAACCTGGTGTCTGATAGGAACAACCTGGTGTCTGACTGCAACAACCTGGTGTCTGACTGGAACAACCTGGTGTCTAACTGGAACAACCTGGTGTCTGACTGGAACAACCTGGTGTCTGATAGGAACAACCTGGTGTCTGACTGGAACAACCTGGTGTCTGACAGGAACAACCTGGTGTCTTACTGGAACAACCTGGTGTCTGACTGGAACAACCTGGAACAACCTGGTGTCTGATAGCAACAACCTGGTGTCTTACTGGAACAACCTGGAACAACCTGGTGTCTGATAGCAACAACCTGGTGTCTGACAGGAACAACCTGGTGTCTTACTGGAACAACCTGGAACAACCTGGTGTCTGATAGCAACAACCTGGTGTCTTACTGGAACAACCTGGTGTCTGACTGGAACAACCTGGTGTCTGACTGGAACAACCTGGTGTCTGATAGCAACAACCTGGTGTCTGATAGCAACAACCTGGTGTCTTACTGGAACAACCTGGAACAACCTGGTGTCTGATAGCAACAACCTGGTGTCTGACAGGAACAACCTGGAACAACCTGGTGTCTGATAGCAACAACCTGGTGTCTGATAGCAACAACCTGGTGTCTGATAGCAACAACCTGGTGTCTGATAGCAACAACCTGGTGTCTGATAGCAACAACCTGGTGTCTTACTGGAACAACCTGGAACAACCTGGTGTCTGATAGCAACAACCTGGTGTCTTACTGGAACAACCTGGTGTCTGACTGGAACAACCTGGTGTCTGACTGGAACAACCTGGTGTCTGACAGGAACAACCTGGTGTCTTACTGGAACAACCTGGTGTCTTACTGGAACAACCTGGAACAACCTGGTGTCTGATAGGAACAACCTGGTGTCTTACTGGAACAACCTGGTGTCTGACTGGAACAACCTGGTGTCTGACTGGAACAACCTGGTGTCTGACAGGAACAACCTGGTGTCTTACTGGAACAACCTGGTGTCTGACTGGAACAACCTGGTGTCTGACAGGAACAACCTGGTGTCTTACTGGAACAACCTGGTGTCTTACTGGAACAACCTGGTGTCTGACTGGAACAACCTGGTGTCTGACTGGAACAACCTGGTGTCTGATAGGAACAACCTGGTGTCTGACTGGAACAACCTGGTGTCTGATAGGAACAACCTGGTGTCTGACAGGAACAACCTGGTGTCTGATAGGAACAACCTGGTGTCTGACAGGAACAACCTGGTGTCTGATAGGAACAACCTGGTGTCTGACTGGAACAACCTGGTGTCTGACTGGAACAACCTGGTGTCTGACTGGAACAACCTGGTGTCTGATAGGAACAACCTGGTGTCTGACTGGAACAACCTGGTGTCTGACTGGAACAACCTGGTGTCTGACTGGAACAACCTGGTGTCTGACTGGAACAACCTGGTGTCTGACTGGAACAACCTGGTGTCTGACTGGAACAACCTGGTGTCTGACAGGAACAACCTGGTGTCTTACTGGAACAACCTGGTGTCTTACTGGAACAACCTGGTGTAAGACTGGAACAACCTGGTGTCTGACTGGAACAACCTGGTGTCTGATAGGAACAACCTGGTGTCTGACTGGAACACCATGGTGTCTGATAGGAACAACCTGGTGTCTGACTGGAACAACCTGGTGTCTGACTGGAACAACCTGGTGTCTGACAGGAACAACCTGGTGTCTTACTGGAACAACCTGGTGTCTGACTGGAACAGCCTGGTGTCTGACTGGAACAACCTGGTGTCTGACTGGAACAACCTGGTGTCTGATAGGAACAACCTTGTGTCTGACTGGAACAACCTGGTGTCTGACTGGAACAACCTGGTGTCTGACTGGAACAACCTGGTGTCTGATAGGAACAACCTGGTGTCTGACTGGAACAACCTGGTGTCTGACTGGAACAACCTGGTGTCTAACTGGAACAACCTGGTGTCTGACTGGAACAACCTGGTGTCTGATAGGAACAACCTGGTGTCTGATAGGAACAACCTGGTGTCTGACTGGAACAACCTGGTGTCTGACTGGAACAACCTGGTGTCTGACTGGAACAACCTGGTGTCTGATAGGAACAACCTGGTGTCTGATAGGAACAACCTGGTGTCTGACTGGAACAACCTGGTGTCTGACTGGAACAACCTGGTGTCTGATAGGAACAACCTGGTGTCTGACAGGAACAACCTGGTGTCTGACTGGAACAACCTGGTGTCTGATAGGAACAACCTGGTGTCTGACAGGAACAACCTGGTGTCTGACAGGAACAACCTGGTGTCTGACTGGAACAACCTGGTGTCTGACTGGAACAACCTGGTGTCTGACTGGAACAACCTGGTGTCTGACTGGAACAACCTGGTGTCTGATAGGAACAACCTGGTGTCTGACTGGAACAACCTGGTGTCTGACTGGAACAACCTGGTGTCTGATAGGAACAACCTGGTGTCTGACAGGAACAACCTGGTGTCTGACAGGAACAACCTGGTGTCTGATAGGAACAACCTGGTGTCTGACAGGAACAACCTGGTGTCTGATAGGAACAACCTGGTGTCTGACTGGAACAATCTGGTGTCTGACAGGAACAACCTGGTGTCTGATAGGAACAACCTGGTGTCTGATAGGAACAACCTGGTGTCTGATAGGAACAACCTGGTGTCTGACAGGAACAACCTGGTGTCTGACTGGAACAACCTGGTGTCTGATATGAACAACCTGGTGTCTGACTGGAACAACCTGGTGTCTGACAGGAACAACCTGGTGTCTGATAGGAACAACCTGGTGTCTGACTGGAACAACCTGGTGTCTGACTGGAACAACCTGGTGTCTGACAGGAACAACCTGGTGTCTGACTGGAACAACCTGGTGTCTGATAGGAACAACCTGGTGTCTGACTGGAACAACCTGGTGTCTGACTGGAACAACCTGGTGTAATAATAATAATAATATATGCCATTTAGCTGACGCTTTTATCCAAAGCGACTTACAGTCATGTGTGCATACATTCTACGTATGGGTGGTCCCGGGAATCGAACCCACTACCCTGGCTTTACAAGCGCCATGCTCTACCAACTGAGCCACAGAAGGACCAGGAACAACCTGGTGTCTTACTGGAACAACCTGGTGTCTGACTGGAACAGCCTGGTGTCTGACTGGAACAACCTGGTGTCTGATAGGAACAACCTGGTGTCTGACAGGAACAACCTGGTGTCTGATAGGAACAACCTGGTGTCTGACTGGAACAACCTGGTGTCTGATAGGAACAACCTGGTGTCTGATAGGAACAACCTGGTGTCTTACTGGAACAACCTGGTGTCTGACTGGAACAACCTGGTGTCTGATAGGAACAACCTGGTGTCTGACTGGAACAACCTGGTGTCTGATAGGAACAACCTGGTGTCTTACTGGAACAACCTGGTGTCTGACTGGAACAACCTGGTGTCTGATAGGAACAACCTGGTGTCTGACTGGAACAACCTGGTGTCTGATAGGAACAACCTGGTGTCTGACAGGAACAACCTGGTGTCTGATAGGAACAACCTGGTGTCTGACTGGAACAACCTGGTGTCTGACTGGAACAACCTGGTGTCTGATAGGAACAACCTGGTGTCTGATAGGAACAACCTGGTGTCTGACTGGAACAACCTGGTGTCTGATAGGAACAACCTGGTGTCTGACAGGAACAACCTGGTGTCTGATAGGAACAACCTGGTGTCTGACTGGAACAACCTGGTGTCTGACTGGAACAACCTGGTGTCTGATAGGAACAACCTGGTGTCTGATAGGAACAACCTGGTGTCTGACTGGAACAACCTGGTGTCTGATAGGAACAACCTGGTGTCTTACTGGAACAACCTGGTGTCTGATAGGAACAACCTGGTGTCTGACAGGAACAACCTGGTGTCTGATAGGAACAACCTGGTGTCTGACTGGAACAACCTGGTGTCTGATATATCTCCATGACCCTGGCCCCATCTCTCCATGACTCAGGTCATTTAGGGTTTTATTTACATTTACATTTAAGTCATTTAGCAGACGCTCTTATCCAGAGCGACTTACATGTTGGACTGGACTGGATCGTGTTGAACTGGACTGGATCATGTTGGGCTGGACTGGATCGTGTTGGGCTGGACTGGATCGTGTTGAGCTGGACTGGATCGTGTTGAGCTGGACTGGATCGTGTTGGGCTGGACTGGATCGTGTTGGGTTGGACTGGATCGGGCTGGATCCGACTGGGCTGAACTGGATCATGTTGGGCATGACTGGATCGTGTTGGACTGGACTGGATCGTGTTGGGCTGGACTGGATCGTGTTGGGCTGGACTGGATCGTGTTGGGCTGACTGTATCGTGTTGGGCTGGACTGATTGTGTTGGCTGATTTTATCGTGTTGGGTTGGACTGGATCGGGCTGGATCGGGCTGGGCTGGACTGGATTGTGTTGGGCTGGACTGGATCGTGTTGGGCTGGACTTGATCGTGTTGGACTGGATTTTATCGTGTTGGGCTGGATTTTATCGTGTTGGGCTGGACTGGATCGTGTTGGGCTGGACTGGATTGTGTTGGGCTGGACTTGATCGTGTTGGGCTGGACTGGATCGTGTTGGGCTGGATTTTATCGTGTTGGGCTGGATTTTATCATGTTGGGCTGGACTGGATCGTGTTGGGCTGGACTGGATTGTGTTGGGCTGGACTGGATCGTGTTGGGCTGGATTTTATCGTGTTGGGTTGGACTGGATCGGGCTGGATCGGACTGGGCTGAACTGGAACGTGTTGGGCTGGACTGGATTATGTTGGGCTGGACTGGATCGTGTTGGGCTGGACTGGATCGTGTTGTGCTGGACTGGGTTTTATCGTGTTGGGTTGGACTGGATCGGGCTGGACTGGATCGTGTTGGGCAAGACTGGATTGTGTTGGGCTGGACTGGATCGTGTTGAGCTGGACTGGATCGTGTTGGACTGGATCGTGTTGGGCTGGGTTTTATCGTGTTGGGTTGGGCTGGATCGTGTTGGGCTGGACTGGATCGTGTTGGACTGGACTGGATCGTGTTGGGCTGGGTTGGACTGGATCGTGTTGGGCTGGACTGGGTTTTATCGTGTTGGGTTGGACTGGATGGTGTTGGACTGGGTTTTATCGTGTTGGGTTGGACTGGATCGGGCTGGGCTGGGTTGGACTGGATCGGGCTGGGCTAGGTTGGACTGGATCGGGCTAGGCTGGGTTGGACTGGATCGCCTGGGCTGGGTTTTATCGTGTTGTGTTGGACTGGATCGGGCTGGGTTGGACTGGATCGGGCTGGACTGGGTACCTCGCCCTGACTGACTATAACCTGGAATGTTGTCCTGTTGGAACTCAAGAACCGGTTTAACTGGACCCAGAAGTACCGGTGGTGTGACAATATGACGGCAGCATTGGGTCATAGAAAATCAAGTCTTGTTCTCTGGTTGTATGTCTCCGTCAGACAACACATTCTCTCTCTCTCTCTCTGTCACATACACATTCTCTCTCTCTCTCCGTCCGACATACACATTCTCACTCTCTCTCTCTCTCTCTCTCTCTCTCTCTCTCTCTCTCTCTCTCTCTCTCTGTCACATACACATTCTCTCTCTCTCTCTCTCTCTCTCTCTCTCTCTCTCTCTCTCTCATATCTCTCTGGACGGAAAGTGAAAACAGTCAATTGTTTCACTGCCAGAAAACGTCAATTCTCCAGCATGACGACTGACTAAAAATACCCCAATGTAAATAGAAACAATATCGGGAACGACAGAGGCGTGGCGGGAGAGAAGAGAGATTTGGAGAAAAAAAAGATTTAAGAGGGATTAAGGAGATTGGAAAATTGTTTCCATGTACTTGTATTAACCCTTCTGTCTCTGTGTGTTTAAATCACGGGAGAGAGGGGGGAGGGAGAGAGCGAGAGAGGGGGGAGGGAGAGTTACAGGCCTCTCTCATCTTTTTAAGTGGGAGAACTTGCACAATTGGTGGCTGACTAAATACTTTTTTGCCTGTATCTACCTATCTGTCTATCTGTCTATCTGTCTATCTGTCCGTCTGTCCGTCTGTCCGTCTGTCCGTCTGTCTGTCTCTCTCTCTCGCTGTCTCTCTTTGTGTCTCTCTCTCTCTCTCTCTCTCTCTCTCTCTCTCGCTCTCTCTCTCTGATGTGGTGGATCTTGGAAAGGCCCACCCCCCCTCCCGACCACAGGCGCCACTAGTGGTTCTCCCATACACTCCCCCTCACCCTCCCAATGCCCTCTCCAACTCCCTTGTTATTATATACCCCTGCTAAACACACCCACACATCTTTCCCCCATTTAAAGCATCAATCTGACAAATAGTCAGAAAGGGTGATGTCATTGTCTGTCGTACCCCCTGGGGGTACAGAGAGGATTCCATTTTTGTCGTTGTATTGTTTGCGAGTGTCTGTTCTGACAGTGGTGGCTAGATGAAGCGGACAGGCAAGGGGCTCACAATGGTGTCATGGTTCTGTTGTTCTACTGCCTCTGATCTGGAGGACTCAGAGAGAGAGAGAAGAGAATTTAAAATTTTTGTACAATAAATTCATCCTGTCACATCACAGTTCTTTGTTCATTTTGTAAAAATGTTTTATTTATTTAACCTTCATTTAAGCCAGTTAAGAACAAATTCTTATTTACAATGATATATTTTACTTCACTATTTATATATATTTTTGACAGCTTTAACTTTTTCTTCACTACATTCTAAAGAAAATAATTTTTACTCCCTGACACCGAAAAGTTTACAGTTTGGTTACATTTTGAAAGCTTAGCAGGAGAGGAAAATGGTCAATTCACTCACTGCCTCTGATCTGGAGGACCCACTAAACAGAGAACATCCCTACTGCCTCTAATCTTGGAGGACTCACTAAACAGAGAACATCCCTGGTCATCCCTACTGCCTCTGATCTGGAGGACTCACTAAACAGAGAACATCCCTACTGCCTCTAATCTAGAGGACTCACTAAACAGAGAACATCCCTGGTCATCCCTACTGCCTCTGATCTGGAGGACTCACTAAACAGAGAACAGCCCTGGTCACCTCTACTGCCTCTGATCTTGGAGGACTCACTAAACAGAGAACATCCCTGGTCATCCCTACTGCCTCTAATCTGGAGGACTCACTAAACAGAGAAACATCCCTACTGCCTCTAATCTAGAGGACTCACTAAACAGAGAACATCCCTGGTCATCCCTACTGCCTCTGATCTGGAGGACTCACTAAACAGAGAACATCCCTGGTCATCCTTACTGCCTCTGATCTGAAAGGACTCACTAAACAGAGAACATCCCTGGTCATCCCTCCTGCCTCTGATCTGGAGGACTCACTAAACAGAGAACATCCCTACTGCCTCTAATCTGGAGGACTCACTAAACAGAGAACATCCCTGGTCATCCCTACTGCCTCTGATCTGGAGGACTCACTAAACAGAGAACAGCCCTGGTCACCTCTACTGCCTCTAATCTTGGAGGACTCACTAAACAGAGAACATCCCTGGTCATCCCTACTGCCTCTGATCTGGAGGACTCACTAAACAGAGAACATCCCTACTGCCTCTAATCTGGAGGACTCACTAAACAGAGAACATCCCTGGTCATCCCTACTGCCTCTGATCTGGAGGACTCACTAAACAGAGAACAGCCCTGGTCACCTCTACTGCCTCTAATCTTGGAGGACTCACTAAACAGAGAACATCCCTGGTCATCCCTACTGCCTCTGATCTGGAGGACTCACTAAACAGAGAACATCCCTACTGCCTCTAATCTGGAGGACTCACTAAACAGAGAACATCCCTGGTCATCCCTACTGCCTCTGATCTGGAGGACTCACTAAACAGAGAACATCCCTGGTCATCCCTACTGCCTCTGATCTGGAGGACTCACTAAACAGAGAACATCCCTGGTCACCTCTACTGCCTCTAATCTTGGAGGACTCACTAAACAGAGAACATCCCTGGTCATCCCTACTGCCTCTGATCTGGAGGACTCACTAAACAGAGAACATCCCTACTGCCTCTAATCTGGAGGACTCACTAAACAGAGAACATCCCTGGTCATCCCTACTGCCTCTGATCTGGAGGACTCACTAAACAGAGAACATCCCTGGTCATCCCTACTGCCTCTGATCTGGAGGACTCACTAAACAGAGAACATCCCTGGTCATCCTTACTGCCTCTGATCTGGAGGACTCACTAAACAGAGAACATCCCTGGTCATCCCTACTGTCTCTGATCTGGAGGACTCACTAAACAGAGAACAATTTGTAAGTCGCTCTGGATAAGAGCGTCTGCTAAATAACTTAAATGTAAATGTAACATCTCTGGTCATCCCTACTGCCTCTGATCTGGAGGACTCACTAAACAGAGAACATCCCTGGTCATCCCTACTGCCTCTGATCTGGAGGACTCACTAAACAGAGAACATCCCTGGTCATCCTTACTGCCTCTGATCTGGAGGACTCACTAAACAGAGAACATCCCTGGTCATCCCTACTGTCTCTGATCTGGAGGACTCACTAAACAGAGAACATTTGTAAGTCGCTCTGGATAAGATCTGCTAAATAACTTAAATGTAAAGTAACATCTCTGGTCATCCCTACTGCCTCTGATCTGGAGGACTCACTAAACAGAGAACATCCCTGGTCATCCCTACTGCCTCTAATCTGGAGGACTCACTAAACAGAGAACATCCCTGGTCATCCTTACTGCCTCTGATCTGGAGGACTCACTAAACAGAGAACATCCCTGGTCATCCCTCCTGCCTCTGATCTGGAGGACTCACTAAACAGAGAACATCCCTGGTCATCCCTACTGCCTCTGATCTGGAGGACTCACTAAACAGAGAACATCCCTGGTCACCTCTACTGCCTCTAATCTTGGAGGACTCACTAAACAGAGAACATCCCTGGTCATCCCTACTGCCTCTGATCTGGAGGACTCACTAAACAGAGAACATCCCTACTGCCTCTAATCTGGAGGACTCACTAAACAGAGAACATCCCTGGTCATCCCTACTGTCTCTGATCTGGAGGACTCGCTAAACAGAGAACAATTTGTAAGTCGCTCTGGATAAGAGCGTCTGCTAAATAACTTAAATGTAAATGTAACATCTCTGGTCATCCCTACTGCCTCTGATCTGGAGGACTCACTAAACAGAGAACATCCCTGGTCATCCCTACTGCCTCTAATCTGGAGGACTCACTAAACAGAGAACATCCCTGGTCATCCTTACTGCCTCTGATCTGGAGGACTCACTAAACAGAGAACATCCCTGGTCATCCCTCCTGCCTCTGATCTGGAGGACTCACTAAACAGAGAACATCCCTGGTCATCCCTACTGCCTCTGATCTGGAGGACTCACTAAACAGAGAACATCCCTGGTCACCTCTACTGCCTCTAATCTTGGAGGACTCACTAAACAGAGAACATCCCTGGTCATCCCTACTGCCTCTGATCTGGAGGACTCACTAAACAGAGAACATCCCTGGTCATCCTTACTGCCTCTGATCTGGAGGACTCACTAAACAGAGAACATCCCTGGTCATCCCTACTGTCTCTGATCTGGAGGACTCACTAAACAGAGAACATCTCTGGTCATCCCTACTGCCTCTGATCTGGAGGACTCACTAAACAGAGAACATCCCTGGTCATCCTTACTGCCTCTGATCTGGAGGACTCACTAAACAGAGAACATCCCTGGTCATCCCTCCTGCCTCTGATCTGGAGGACTCACTAAACAGAGAACATCCCTACTGGCTCTAATCTGGAGGACTCACTAAACAGAGAACATCCCTGGTCATCCCTACTGCCTCTGATCTGGAGGACTCACTAAACAGAGAACATCCCTACTGCCTCTAATCTGGAGGACTCACTAAACAGAGAACATCCCTGGTCATCCTTACTGCCTCTGATCTGGAGGACTCACTAAACAGAGAACATCCCTGGTCATCCCTACTGTCTCTGATCTGGAGGACTCACTAAACAGAGAACAATTTGTAAGTCGCTCTGGATAAGAGCGTCTGCTAAATAACTTAAATGTAAATGTAACATCTCTGGTCATCCTTACTGCCTCTGATCTGGAGGACTCACTAAACAGAGAACATCCCTGGTCATCCCTACTGCCTCTGATCTGGAGGACTCACTAAACAGAGAACATCCCTGGTCATCCTTACTGCCTCTGATCTGGAGGACTCACTAAACAGAGAACATCCCTGGTCATCCCTACTGTCTCTGATCTGGAGGACTCACTAAACAGAGAACAATTTGTAAGTCGCTCTGGATAAGAGCGTCTGCTAAATAACTTAAATGTAAATGTAACATCTCTGGTCATCCCTACTGCCTCTGATCTGGAGGACTCACTAAACAGAGAACATCCCTGGTCATCCCTACTGCCTCTGATCTGGAGGACTCACTAAACAGAGAACATCCCTGGTCATCCCTACTGCCTCTGATCTGGAGGACTCACTAAACAGAGAACATCCCTACTGCCTCTAATCTGGAGGACTCACTAAACAGAGAACATCCCTGGTCATCCCTACTGCCTCTGATCTGGAGGACTCACTAAACAGAGAACATCCCTGGTCATCCCTACTGCCTCTAATCTGGAGGACTCACTAAACAGAGAACATCCCTGGTCATCCCTACTGCCTCTGATCTGGAGGACTCACTAAACAGAGAACATCCCTGGTCACCTCTACTGCCTCTAATCTTGGAGGACTCACTAAACAGAGAACATCCCTGGTCATCCCTACTGCCTCTGATCTGGAGGACTCACTAAACAGAGAACATCCCTACTGCCTCTAATCTGGAGGACTCACTAAACAGAGAACATCCCTGGTCATCCCTACTGTCTCTGATCTGGAGGACTCACTAAACAGAGAACATCCCTGGTCATCCCTCCTGCCTCTGATCTGGAGGACTCACTAAACAGAGAACATCCCTGGTCATCCCTACTGCCTCTGATCTGGAGGACTCACTAAACAGAGAACATCCCTGGTCACCTCTACTGCCTCTAATCTTGGAGGACTCACTAAACAGAGAACATCCCTGGTCATCCCTACTGCCTCTGATCTGGAGGACTCACTAAACAGAGAACATCCCTACTGCCTCTAATCTGGAGGACTCACTAAACAGAGAACATCCCTGGTCATCCCTACTGTCTCTGATCTGGAGGACTCACTAAACAGAGAACATTTGTAAGTCGCTCTGGATAAGAGCGTCTGCTAAATAACTTAAATGTAAATGTAACATCTCTGGTCATCCCTACTGCCTCTGATCTGGAGGACTCACTAAACAGAGAACATCCCTGGTCATCCCTACTGCCTCTAATCTGGAGGACTCACTAAACAGAGAACATCCCTGGTCATCCTTACTGCCTCTGATCTGGAGGACTCACTAAACAGAGAACATCCCTGGTCATCCCTCCTGCCTCTGATCTGGAGGACTCACTAAACAGAGAACATCCCTGGTCATCCCTACTGCCTCTGATCTGGAGGACTCACTAAACAGAGAACATCCCTGGTCACCTCTACTGCCTCTAATCTTGGAGGACTCACTAAACAGAGAACATCCCTGGTCATCCCTACTGCCTCTGATCTGGAGGACTCACTAAACAGAGAACATCCCTGGTCATCCTTACTGCCTCTGATCTGGAGGACTCACTAAACAGAGAACATCCCTGGTCATCCCTACTGTCTCTGATCTGGAGGACTCACTAAACAGAGAACATCCCTGGTCATCCCTACTGCCTCTAATCTGGAGGACTCACTAAACAGAGAACATCCCTGGTCATCCTTACTGCCTCTGATCTGAGAGGACTCACTAAACAGAGAACATCCCTGGTCATCCCTCCTGCCTCTGATCTGGAGGACTCACTAAACAGAGAACATCCCTACTGCCTCTAATCTGGAGGACTCACTAAACAGAGAACATCCCTGGTCATCCCTACTGCCTCTGATCTGGAGGACTCACTAAACAGAGAACATCCCTACTGCCTCTAATCTGGAGGACTCACTAAACAGAGAACATCCCTGGTCATCCCTACTGCCTCTGATCTGGAGGACTCACTAAACAGAGAACATCCCTGGTCACCTCTACTGCCGCTAATCTTGGAGGACTCACTAAACAGAGAACATCCCTGGTCATCCCTACTGCATCTGATCTGGAGGACTCACTAAACAGAGAACATCCCTGGTCACCTCTACTGCCTCTAATCTTGGAGGACTCACTAAACAGAGAACATCCCTGGTCATCCCTACTGCCTCTGATCTGGAGGACTCACTAAACAGAGAACATCCCTACTGCCTCTAATCTGGAGGACTCACTAAACAGAGAACATCCCTGGTCATCCCTACTGCCTCTGATCTGGAGGACTCACTAAACAGAGAACATCCCTGGTCATCCTTACTGCCTCTGATCTGGAGGACTCACTAAACAGAGAACATCCCTGGTCATCCCTACTGTCTCTGATCTGGAGGACCCACTAAACAGAGAACATCTCTGGTCATCCCTACTGCCTCTGATCTGGAGGACTCACTAAACAGAGGACATCCCTGGTCGTCCCTACTGCCTCTGATCTGGAGGACTTACTAAACAGAGAACATCCCTGGTAACCTCTACTTCCTCTGATCTGGAGGACTCACTAAACAGAGAACATCCCTGGTCATCCCTCCTGCCTCTGATCTGGAGGACTCACTAAACAGAGAACATCTCTGGTCATCCCTACTGCCTCTAATCTGGAGGACTCACTAAACAGAGAACATCCCTGGTCACCTCTACTGCCTCTAATCTGGAGGACTCACTAAACAGAGAACATCCCTGGTCATCCCTACTGCCTCTGATCTGGAGGACTCACTAAACAGAAAACATCCCTACTGCCTCTAATCTGGAGGACTCACTAAACAGAGAACATCCCTGGTCATCCCTACTGCCTCTGATCTGGAGGACTCACTAAACAGAGAACATCCCTGGTCATCCCTACTGCCTCTGATCTGGAGGACTCACTAAACAGAGAACATCCCTGGTCATCCCTACTGCCTCTGATCTGGAGGACTCACTAAACAGAGAACATCCCTGGTCATCCCTACTGCCTCTGATCTGGAGGACTCACTAAACAGAGAACATCCCTGGTCCTCCCTACTGCCTCTGATCTGGAGGACTCACTAAACAGAGAACATCCCTGGTCACTAAACATTTATTTTTTCATTATATCTTCTTCTACTCTCCATCTCTCTGCTCCCTCCTCTTCTTCTCTCATCTCTCTGCTCCCTCCTCTTCATCTCTCATCTCTCTACTCCCTACTCTTCTTCCTCTTTCCATCTCTCTACTCCCTCCTCTTCTTCTCTCATCTCTCTTCTCCCTCTTCTTCTTCTCTCCATCTCTCTACTCCCTCCTCTTCTTCTCTCCATCTCTCTACTCCCTCTTCTTCTTCTCTCATCTCTCTTCTCCCTCCTCTTCTTCTCTCCATCTCTCTACTCCCTCTTCTTCTTCTCTCATCTCTCTACTCCCTCCTCTTCTTCTTCTGTCATCTCTCTACTCCCTCCTCTTCTTCTCTCATCTCTCTACTCCCTCCTCTTCTTCTCTCCATCTCTCTACTCCCTCTTCTTCTTCTCTCATCTCTCTACTCCCTCCTCTTCTTCTCTCATCTCTCTACTCCCTCCTCTTCTTCTACTCTCCATCTCTCTACTCCCTCCTCTTCTTCTCTCATCTCTCTGCTCCCTCCTCTTCTTCTCTCATCTCTCTGCTCCCTCCTCTTCTTCATCTCTCCATCTCTCTACTCCCCCCTCTTCTTCTTCTCTCCATCTCTCTACTCCCTCCACTTCTTCTTCTCTCCATCTCTCTACTCCCTCCTCTTCTTCTTCTCTCATCTCTCTTCTCCCTCTTCTTCTTCTCTCCATCTCTCTGCTCCCTCCTCTTCTTCTTCTTTCCATCTCTCTACTGCCTCCTCTTCTTCTTCTCTCATCTCTCTTCTCCCTCTTCTTCTTCTCTCCATCTCTCTCCTCCCTCCTCTTCTTCTTCTCTCATCTCTCTTCTCCCTCTTCTTCTTCTCTCCATCTCTCTGCTCCCTCCTCTTCTTCTCTCATCTCTCTTCTCCCTCTTCTTCTTCTCTCCATCTCTCTGCTCCCTCCTCTTCTTCTCTCATCTCTCTTCTCCCTCTTCTTCTTCTCTCCATCTCTCTACTCCCTCCTCTTCTTCTTCTCTCCATCTCTCTGCTCCCTCCTCTTCTTCTTCTCTCCATCTCTCTACTCCCTCCTCTTCTTCTTCTCTCCATCTCTCTGCTCCCCCCTCTTCTTCTCTCATCTCTCTGCTCCCTCCTCTTCTTCTTCTCTCCATCTCTCTACTCCCTCCTCTTCTTCTTCTCTCTACTCCCTCTTCTTCTTCTCCCATCTCTCTACTCCCTCCTCTTCTTCCTCTCTCCATCTCTCTACTCCCTCCTCTTCTTCTCTCCATCTCTCTACTCCCTCCTCTTCTTCTCTCCATCCGCATCATTCCTCTGTTATTAATAAACACTTAAAAAATCAGTATTCTGCATGTACGTTAATGAAAAACTACAAACAGCGAGTATCCTAACGTTATAAAGTAGAATATAAACTAAATATAGGCTACTGTGGGGGTGGGGTAGGATAGGTAATTACAACCGAATAGACCTAATTAAAATAATAGTGAAAATGGAAACTTAAAATGCTATGTGGAGAATACTCAGAGTGTGTGACTGAGCAGTACCAGAGGAGGAGAGAAGAACTGAGAAGAACTCAATTCAATTCAATTCAAGGGCTTTATTGGCATGGGAAACATGTGTTAACATTGCCAAAGCAGGTGAGGTAGACAACATACAAAGTGAATATATAAAGTGAAAAACAACAAAAATGAACAGTAAACATTACACATACAGAAGTTTCAAAACAGTAAAGACATTACAAATGTCATATTATATATATATATATATATATATATACAATGTACAAATAGTTAAAGGACACAAGATAAAATGAATAAGCATAAATATTGGTTGTATTTACAATGGTGTTTGTTCTTCACTGGTTGCCCTTTTCTCGTGGCAACGGGTCACACATCTTGCTGCTGTGATGTCACACTGTGGAATTTCACCCAGTAGATATGGGAGTTTATCAAAATTGGATATGTTTTCGAATTCTTTGTGGATCTGTGTGATCTGGGGAAAATATGTATCTTTAATATGGTCATACATTGGACAGGAGGTTAGGAAGTGCAGCTCAGTTTCCACCTCATTTTGTGGGCAGTGAGCACATAGCCTGTCTTCTCTTGAGAGCCATGTCTGCCTACGGCGGCCTTTCTCAATAGCAAGGCTATGCTCACTGAGTCTGTACATAGTCAAAGCTTTCCTTAATTTTGGGTCAGTCACAGTGGTCAGGTATTCTGCCGCTGTGTACTCTCTGTGTAGGGCCAAATAGCATTCTAGTTTGCTCTGTTTTTTTGTTAATTCTTTCCAATGTGTTAAGTAATTATTTTTTAGTTTTCTCATGATTTGGTTGGGTCTAATTGTGCTGCTGTCCTGGGGCTCTGTAGGGTGTGTTTGTGTTTGTGAACAGAGCCCCAGGACCAGCTTGCTTAGGGGACTCTTCTCCAGGTTCATCTCTCTGTAGGTGATGGCTTTGTTATGGAAGGTTTGGGAATCACTTCCTTTTAGGTGGTTGTAGAATTTAATGGCTCTTTTCTGGATTTTGATAATTAGTGGGTATCGGCCTAATTCTGCTCTGCATGCATTATTTGGTGTTTTACGTTGTACACAGAGGATATTTTTGCAGAATTCTGTGTGCAGAGTCTCAATTTGGTGTTTGTCCCATTTTGTGAAGTCTTGGTTGGTGAGCGGACCCCAGACCTCACAACCATAAAGGGCAATGGGCTCTATGACTGATTCAAGTATTTTTAGCCAAATCAAATTTCTTTTGATGGCATAGAATGCCCTTCTTGCCTTGTCTCTCAGATCGTTCACAGCTTTGTGGAAGTTACCTGTGGCGCTGATGTTTAGGCCAAGGAATGTATAGTTTTTTGTGTGCTCTAGGGCAACAGTGTCTAGATGGAATTTGTATTTGTGGTCCTGGTGACTGGACCTTTTTTGGAACACCATTATTTTGGTCTTACTGAGATTTACTGTCAGGGCCCAGGTCTGACAGAATCTGTGCATAAGATCTAGGTGCTGCTGTAGGCCCTCCTTGGTTGGTGACAGAAGCACCAGATCATCAGCAAACAGCAGACATTTGACTTCGGATTCTAGCAGGGGGAGGCCGGGTGCTGCAGACTTTTCTAGTGCCCGCGCCAGTTCGTTGATATATATGTTGAAGAGGGTGGGGCTTAAGCTGCATCCCTGTCTAACCCCACGACCCTGTGTGAAGAAATGTGTGTGTTTTTGCCAATTTTAACCGCACACTTGTTGTTTGTGTACATGGATTTTATAATGTCATATGTTTTACCCCCAACACCACTTTCCATCAGTTTGTATAGCAGACCCTCATGCCAGATTGAGTCGAAGGCTTTTTGAAATCAAAAAGCATGAGAAGACTTTGCCTTTGTTTTGGTTTGTTTGGTTGTCAATTAGGGTGTGCAGGGTGAATACATGGTCTGTTGTACGGTAATTTGGTAAAAAGCCAATTTGACATTTGCTCAGTGCATTGTTTTCATTGAGGAAATGTACGAGTCTGCTGTTAATAATAATGCAGAGGATTTTCCCAAGGTTACTGTTGACACATTCCACGGTAGTTATTGGGGTCAAATTTGTCTCCACTTTTGTGGATTGGGGTGATCAGTCCTTGGTTCCAAATATTGGGGAAGATGCCAGAGCTAAGTATGATGTTAAAGAGTTTTAGTATAGCCAATTGGAATTTGTTGTCTGTATATTTGATCTCTCTCCCCTCCTCTTTCTCTCCCCGCCTCTCTCTCTCTCTCTCTCTCCTTTCTCTCTCCCTCCCCTCCTCTCTCTCTCTCTCCCCTCCTCTCTCTCTCTCCCCTCCTCTCTCTCTCTCCCCCTCTCTCTCCCCTCCTCTCTCTCTCCCATCCTCTCTCTCTTCCCCTCTTCTCTCTCCTCTCTCTCTCCCTCCTCTCTCTCTCCCCCTCCTCTCTCTCTCCCCTCCTCTCTCTCTCCCTCCTCCTCTCTCTCTCTCTCCTTTCTCTCTCTCTCTCTCCCTCCTCTCTCTCTCTCCTCCCCTCTCTCTCTCTCTCCCCTCCTCTCTCTCTCTCTCTCTCTCTCTCTCTCTCTCTCTCTCTCTCTCTCTCTCCTCCTCTCTCTCTCCCTCTCTCTCTCTCTCTCTCTCTCTCTCTCTCTCTCTCTCTCTCTCTCTCTCTCTCTCTCTCTCTCTCCCATCCTCTCTCTCCCCTCATCTCTCTCTCTCTCTCTCTCTCTCCCATTGCACTCAAGGAACTTGAAACAACAGACAAAACATTTGGCTGTTCTTTCAGTGTTAGTTGAATTTCTGGGGAAATTAGTGTGTGTGTGTGTGTGTGATTAGACTGATCAGACTGATATGAGTGTAGATATGCAAGCCTGATTCGGGATAGTCAGTACGTAAGACAGACCTATGACTTAACCCATGCCAGGCCTGAGGGTTAAAGATTCTCTTGGTCACACACACACACTAGAAGATTGAGGTTTCTGGTTTTGCAGACAAAGTTATTTATTTTATTAGAAACTATTCAAAGCAGATGATCAGCTAGCTGAAGTCTCTTTTCTGCTGCAGGCCAAAATAAATAGGTTTGTTAAAAGAACCTCACCGCATGTCACTAAGCCAGACTTCTCTTGGGAGAAGAGAGAGGGATGGGGAGAGAGGGATGGGGAGAGAGGGATGGGGGGGGGGGGGATGGGGGTGTGAGAGAGAGGGAGAGGGAGAAAATGAAAAGCGAGAGAAAAAAAGCAAATAGAAAGAGAACAGACACAGTCTTGACATCCATCTTTCCGTTCCAGTGGTCCCTCGGTGATGACCTCATCATTATTTCAGTTTATTAGTCACGTGTGCCCGAATACAACAGGTGTAGACTTCTCGGTGGAATCTACCAGCCCTTTAACCAACAGTAACACAATAAAATAGCAGTTGAAAAGTCGAGGTAGTTGAGGAAAAAATTTGCTCTTGAGGAAAAAAGTCAGTAACACAATAAAATAGCAACGTCCATAGGCGCAAGGCCCGAGTCCATAGGTACGAGGTAGTTGAGGAAATCTGAAAGTGACAATACAAGGCCCTCCTCTCTCTCCTCTCCTCTCTCTCCTCAATACTCCTCCTATGAGGTAGTTGAGGAAATCTGAAAGTGACAATACAAGGCCCTCCTCTCTCTAGTTCTCTGAAAGTGACAATACAAGGCCCGAGTCCATAGGTACGAGGTAGTTGAGGAAATAAGTGAAAGTGACAATACAAGGCCCGAGTCCATAGGTACGAGGTAGTTGAGGAAATAAGTGAAAGTGACAATACAAGGACCGAGTCCATAGGTACGAGGTAGTTGAGGAAATAAGTAAAAGTGACAATACAAGGTCCATAGGTACGTAGTTCCTCTACAAGGAGGTAGTTGAGGTAGTTGAGGAAATAAGTGAAAGTGACAATACAAGGCCCGAGTCCATCTACGAGGTAGTTGAGGAAATAAGTAAAAGTGACAATACAAGGCCCGAGTCCTCTACGAGGTAGTTGAGGAAATAAGTGAAAGTGACAATACTCCCGAGTCCATAGGTCGAGGTAGTTGAGGAAATAAGTGAAAGTGACAATACAAGGCCCGAGTCCATCTCTCTCTGTATGTGGATCTCTCTCTCAGAGGGGTGGACCAACCTTCTCAGTGAATTTTTTATAAAATTGTGAAACATAAAAAAAGTTATCCCATTTAATTAAATATATATTCACGTAAACAAATAATTGATTAAAACACATTGTTTTGTAATTAAGGCCCTACAGGAGCCTCAACAGCCACTCTGTAGGGTAGCACCATGGTGTAGCCGAGGACAGCTAGTTTCCATCTGGGTACATCTCCTCTCTGAGACGAAAAAAGTCAATCGAGTCCATGGTTAGTTCTCTCTCTCCCCTCATCTGACTACCCCTCTCTCTCTCCTCCAGCCTCTCTCCCAGTTGCACTCAAGGAACTCAAAAAAAGACAAAACATGAGGAAATAAGTGATGAGTGGCTGTTCTTAACAGTTCAGTCCAAGAAATACATTTAGTTCAGTTGAAATCCAAGGACTTGAAAGTGACAATACATTTGGTTTTTAGGTGAGGTAGTTGTGAAATAAGTAAAAGTTACAAGGTGTGTGTAGGAGAGTGTAGTTGAGTAAGTGATTAGACTACAAGGACCGAGACTGATATGAGGTAGTTAGATATGCAAGCCTGATACAAGGGAGAGTCCAGGTACGAGGTAGTTGAGAAACAGTAAACCTGACAAGGCAATGATAATTAACCCATGGCCAGGCCAGTGTTGTAGGGTTAAAGATTCTCTTGAATTTTTATAAAACAGACAGTTACATTAAATATATATTCACACACTAGAAGACTTGAGGTTTCTGGTTTTACAGACATACAAAAAGTCTTATTTATTTTAGCTCTTAGAAACTATTCAAAGGTGCAGATGATCAGCTAGCTGATGAGTAGTCTCTTTTCTGCTGCAGGAGAGATGCCTAGTTATATTTTGTTGTAAAATAAATAGGTTTGTTAGCCTATTCAAACAGAGAGGGATGCTATGTTAGCTAGCTACTTTAGCCTACACAAACAGAAATGAACAAACTGCACCGCTTTATGTCACTACTCAAACAGAAGGGATGCCAGACTTCTCTTGGGAGAAGCTACTTTAGCCTACTCAAACAGAGAGGGATGCTATGTTAGCTAGCTACTTTAGCCTATTCAAACAGAGAGGGATGATGTTAGCTAGCTACTTTAGCCTACTCAAACAGAGAGGGATGGATGCTACTTTAGCCTACTCAAACAGAGGGGATGGGGTTAGTAGCTACTTTAGCCTACTCAAACAGAGAGGGATGCTATGTTAGCTAGCTACTTTAGCCTATTCAAACAGAGAGGGATGCTATGTTAGCGCTACTATGTTAGCCTATTCAAAAAAAAGCAAACTTTAGCCTATTCAAAAGAGAGGGACAGTTAGCAGTCTTTTGCCTATCCATGCTATGTTTAGCTACTTTAGCCTTCAAACAGAGAGGGATGCAGTGGCTACTTTAGCCTCAAACAGAGAGGGATGCTATGACCTCATCATTATTTAGTTTTAGCTTAGTCAAACAGAGAGGGTGTTAGCTAGCCTTTAGCCTAATCAAACAGGGACAGGTGTAGCTACTTTAGCCTCTCAAACAGAGAGGATGGAACTTTGCTATTCAAACAGAGAGGGATGCTATGTTAGCCAGCTACTTTAACCAAACAGAGAGGACGCTAGTTGAAAAGTCAAACAGAGAGGAAATGTTGCTAGCTACTTTAGCCTTCAAACAAAAATGTTAAACAGTAACACAATAACTTTAGCCTACTCAAACAGAGAGGGATGCGCAAGGCTCAAACGCTAGTCCACTTTAGTCAAACAGAGAGGGATGTAGTTGAGGAAATAAGATGATGTTAGTGACAACTCAAACAGAGAGGATGCCGAGTCCACTTTAGGTCAAACAGAGAGGATGTAGTTGAGGAAATCAAACAGAGAGGGAAGTGACAATCAAACAGAGAGGGGCTATGTTAGCTAGCCTTTAGGTCAAACAGAGAGGATGCTATGTTTGCTACTTTAGCCTACTCAAACAGAGAGGGATGCTATGTTAGCTAGCTACTTTAGCCTACTCAAACAGAGAGGAAGCTCAAACAGAGAGGGGACTTTAGCAGGGATCAAGATAGCCTATCAAACAGAGAGGGAGATGTTAGCAGCTACTTTAGCCTACTCAAACAGAGAGGGATGCTATGAACTTTAGTCAAACAGAGAGGGATGCTATGTTAGCAGCTCAGCCTATCAAACAGAGAGGGATGCTATGTTAGCTAGCTACTTTAGCCTACTCAAACAGAGAGGGATGCTATGTTAGCTAGCTACTTTAGCCTCAAACAGAGAGGATGTATGTTATGCTACTTTAGTCAAACAGAGAGGATGCTATGTTAGGGCTACAGTAATCAAACAGAGAGGGATGCTATGTTAGCCACTTTAGCCTTCAAACAGAGAGGGATCAGTGCTAGCTACTTTAGCCTATAAAGGATTGTTGAAACATCAAACAGAAGGATGCTATGTTAAACTTTAGTTATCAAACCATTTAATTAAATCAAACAGAGAGGGATGCTATGTTATTCTACGTAAACAAATAATTAGCTAGCTACTTTAGCCTAAAACAGAGAGAGGGATGCTATGTTTGTTTTGTCAAACAGAGAGGGATGCTATGTTAAGCTACTTTAGCCTCTCAAACAGGATGCTATGTTAGCTAGCTACTTTAGCCTACTCAAACAGAGAGGGATGCTATGTTAGCTAGCACCATGGTTAGCCTACTCAAACAGAGGATGCTATGTTAGCTAGTTTCCATCAAACAGAGAGGGATGCTATGTTAGCTAGCTACTTTATTCAAACAGAGAGGATGCTTAGCTAGCTACTTTAGCCTACTCAAACAGAGAGGGATGCTATGTTAAAACCTCAAACAGAGAGGGATGCTCATGGTTCTCACCCTAGCTACTTTAGCCTATAGGGACTTAGCTACTTTAGTAGAGGATGCTATGTTAGCTAGCTACTTTAGCCTATTCAAACAGAGAGGATGCTATGTTCCTCCAGCCTATCAGAGCTCTTGCAGCATGAACAGAGAGGACATGTTCTCCAGCCCTCAATCAAAGGTGCAGAGAATACATCAGAGAGGGATAGTAGGAGTAGTAGAAAGCTATGTTAGCAGCTACTTTAGCCTCAAACAGAGAGGGAACACTGTATTGTATCAAAAAAGGATGATGAGCTAGCTACTTTGACTCAAACAGAAAATAAATTAACAGTTTTTAAGGGAAATACATTTATTCAAACAGAGAGGGATGAAGAACTCAAACAGAGGATGCTATGAGAGAGCCTATCTAGTTTAGCTACTTTTTTGTTGTTATTGTTTTAGCCTACTCAAACAGAGAGGGATGCTATGTTAGCTAGCTACTTAGCTCAAACAGAGAGGGATGCAGCTAGCTACTTTAGCCTACTCAAACAGAGAGGATGCTATGTTATGCTACTTTAGTCAAACAGAGAGGGATGCTATGTTAGCTAGCTACTTTAGCCTACTCAAACAGAGAGGGATGCTATGTTAGCTAGCTACTTTAGCCTACTCAAACAGAGAGGACTATGTTTAGCTACTTTAGCCTTTCAAACAGAGAGGGATGCATGTTAGCTAGCTACTTTAGCCTACTCAAACAGAGAGGGATGCTATGTTAGCAGACTTTAGCCTACTCAAACAGAGAGGGATGCTATGTTAGCTAGCTACTTTAGCCTACTCAAACAGAGAGGGATGCTATGTTGACTACTTTAGCCTACTCAAACAGAGAGGGATGCTATGTTAGCTAGCTACTTTAGCCTATCAAAAGGATGCTATGTTAGCTAGCTACTTTAGCCTACTCAAACAGAGAGGGATGCTATGTTAGCTAGCTACTTTAGCCTACTCAAACAGAGGGATGCTATGTTAGCTAGCTACTTTAGCCTACTCAAACAGAGAGGGATGCTATGTTAGCTAGCTACTTTAGCCTACTCAAACAGAGAGGGATGCTATGTTAGCTAGCTACTTTAGCCTATCAAACAGAGAGGGATGCTATGTTCTAGCTACTTTAGCCTAGCCTACTCAAACAGAGAGGGATGCTATGTTAGCTAGCTACTTTAGCCTACTCAAACAGAGAGGGATGCTATGTTAGCTAGCTACTTTAGCCTATTCAAACAGAGAGAGGGATGCTATGTTAGCTTTAGCTACTTTAGCCTACTCAAACAGAGAGGGGATGCTATGTTCAAACAGAGAGGGATGCTATGTTAGCTAGCTACTTTAGCCTACTCAAACAGAGAGGATGCTATGTTAGCTAGCTACTTTAGCCTATTCAAACAGAGCTAGGGATGCTATCAAACAGAGAGGATGCTATGTTAGCTACTTTAGCCTACTCAAACAGAGAGGGATGCTATGTTAGCTAGCTACTTTAGCCTACTCAAACAGAGAGGGATGCTATGTTAGCTAGCTACTTTAGCCTACTCAAACAGAGAGGGATGCTATGTTTAGCTAGCTCAAACAGAGAGGGATGCTATGTTAGCTAGCCTAGCCTACTCAAACAGAGAGGGATGCTATGTTAGCTAGCTACTTTAGCCTACTCAAACAGAGAGGGATGCTATGTTAGCTAGCTACTTTAGCCTACTCAAACAGAGAGGGATGCTATGTTAGCTAGCTACTTTAGCCTATTCAAACAGAGAGGGATGATGAGGGCTACTTTGCCTACTCAAACAGAGAGGGATGCTATGTTAGCTAGCTACTTTAGCCTACTCAAACAGAGAGGGATGCTATGTTAGCTAGCTACTTTAGCCTACTCAAACAGAGAGGGATGCTATGTTAGCTAGCTACTTTAGCCTATTCAAACAGAGAGGGATGCTATGTTAGCTAGCTACTTTAGCCTATTCAAACAGAGAGGGATGCTATGTTAGCTAGCTACTTTAGCCTACTCAAACAGAGAGGGATGCTATGTTAGCTAGCTACTTTAGCCTACTCAAACAGAGAGGGATGCTATGTTAGCTAGCTACTTTAGCCTACTCAAACAGAGAGGGATGCTATGTTAGCTAGCTACTTTAGCCTACTCAAACAGAGAGGGATGCTATGTTAGCTAGCTAGCAATGGCTATCTAACACTGGAACTCTTCCAAGTCAAGGTAAGCTTTTGGTTTTATTAATTTATTGCCATCGGGGTATTAGCGGGGGTGGGGGGGTTCCGGGGGGGCCTCCCCCCAAAACAAAAAAAGGTGTGTAAAAGCAGAGTTCTGGTGACTTTTTAAAAGGGAAAAAAACTCAAATAAACCGACTGTAAACTATGAACTGGGTTGTTGTCAGGACAACGACTGTAAACCATGAACTGGGTTGTTGTCAGTAAAAGTATTATAGTATAAAGGATGCAATTTAAGGTTGCAGCTATCTAAAGAAACACAACAAAGACCTTTTAAAAAAACAAAAGTTTATCTTGACAAAATGAACAGAGGAACATTTGACTGAACATGAATTAGAGCCCACTAACCCACGTTCATCACAAAAGGTTAGGAAATTGGAAATCTCTTTCCAGGTTCTGACAACAACCCAGTTCATAGTTTACAGTCGTTGTTCTGACAACAACCCAGTTCATAGTTTACGGTCGTTGTCCTGACAACAACCCAGTTCATAGTTTACAGTCGTTGTCCTGACAACAACCCAGTTCATAGTTTACAGTCGTTGTCCTGACAACAACCCAGTTCATAGTTTACAGTCGTTGTCCGAGCACTTTATTCTTCTTCTTCTGGGCTTTAAAAAAAAAAAAAAAAAGAGAGATTGAGTTCCTTGGCCGTTGTTGGAGGCGGATCTTCAAATCTGTTTTGACCTGAAATAACAGAAAGAATCAGAAGAGAAGGGAGAGAGAGAGACAAAACAGGACCTAATTTCACATTTTAATGTTCTTACACGTTTCATTGCAGAGAAGTCCCTCCCACAATTAATGGAAGACACTGGTCTAGTCAGTGTGATTGCTGCCAGCTGGCTAAGGAAGAGGGTAGACTGGCCCCCACTCTTTAAATTGTGAATCTTTGTCATGGCCGTCAGCTGATACAACCCCTTGAAGTACATGAAAAACAAAAAGATTTACAAAATTAAACAAGAGCCAACGTAGTGGTAGGAAACAGGAAACCGAGTTGGGCAACACTGGCCTAAAATGTTCTCTTCAAAAGATTGTCACGCTCATGCCATACCTTGAATGCTCCAACTGGCACATGTTTGCTTGTAAGAGGGCCACACTTGAAGCACAGCAGCCGCTGGTGCTTGGAGAACTGCCTGGAGGGGAGGGGGTCAGGTTAAAAGGGGTTTATCCTCTCACTCGAGAACACAGCCTGAGGTCCCAACACACTGAAGGCCTGACGCTCCCAGCTGATACACACACTCACAGACGCACGATCGCAAGAACACACATGTATTTATTTATTTGTCGGGGATCATGTACAACATGCCATTGCACCAGATTTAGTTAGATAGATTATTTTCATCTCTCATCACTGAGCAGAAAGATAATCAATACAACGCTACGATATAACACACTATTCAAATATCGATATACCCCCCCCCTCCAAATGTACGTTAATAGACACAATAATGATCTGAGTTTAACCCTTAAACCCTGATAGGGTTTAACCAGTAGACTGACTGGGTTTAACCAGTAGACTGACTGGGTTTAACCAGTAGACCGACTGGGTTTAACCAGTAGACCGACTGGGTATAACCAGTAGACTGACTGGGCATAACCAGTAGACTGACTGGGCATAACCAGTAGACTGACTGGGTTTAACCAGTAGACCGACTGGGTTTAACCAGTAGACCGACTGGGTTTAACCAGTAGACTGATTGGGCATAACCAGTAGACTGACTGGGTTTAACCAGTAGACCGATTGGGTTTAACCATTAGACTGATAGGCAATAACCAGTAGACTGACTGGGTTTAACCAGTAGACCGACTGGGTTTAACCAGTAGACTGATTGGGCATAACCAGTAGACTGATTGGGCATAACCAGTAGACTGATTGGGTTTAACCATTAGACTGATAGGCAATAACCAGTAGACTGACTGGGTTTAACCAGTAGACTGACTGGGTTTAACCAGTAGACCGACTGGGTTTAACCAGTAGACTGATTGGGCATAACCAGTAGACTGATTGGGCATAACCAGTAGACTGATTGGGTTTAACCAGTAGACTGATTGGGCATAACCAGTAGACTGATTGGGTTTAACCAGTAGACTGACTGGGTTTAACCAGTAGACTGATTGGGCATAACCAGTAGACTGACTGGGTTTAACCAGTAGACTGACTGGGTTTAACCAGTAGACTGACTGGGTATAACCAGTAGACTCTGACACGGTTTAACCAGTAGACTGACTGGGTTTAACCAGTAGACTGATTGGGCATAACCAGTCGACTGATTGGGCATAACCAGTAGACTGACTGGGTTTAACCAGTAGACTGACTGGGTTTAACCAGTAGACTGACTGGGTTTAACCAGTAGACTGATTGGGCATAACCAGTAGACTGATTGGGCATAACCAGTAGACTGATTGGGTTTAACCAGTAGACTGACTGGGTTTAACCAGTAGACTGATTGGGCATAACCAGTAGACTGACTGGGTTTAACCAGTAGACCGATTGGGTTTAACCATTAGACTGATAGGCAATAACCAGTAGACTGACTGGGTTTAACCAGTAGACCGACTGGGTTTAACCAGTAGACTGATTGGGCATAACCAGTAGACTGACTGGGTTTAACCAGTAGACCGACTGGGTTTAACCAGTAGACTGATTGGGCATAACCAGTAGACCGACTGGGTTTAACCAGTAGACTGATTGGGCATAACCAGTAGACTGATTGGGCATAACCAGTAGACTGATTGGGTTTAACCAGTAGACTGATTGGGCATAACCAGTAGACTGATTGGGTTTAACCAGTAGACTGACTGGGTTTAACCAGTAGACTGATTGGGCATAACCAGTAGACTGACTGGGTTTAACCAGTAGACTGACTGGGTTTAACCAGTAGACTGACTGGGTTTAACCAGTAGACTCTGACACGGTTTAACCAGTAGACTGACTGGGTTTAACCAGTAGACTGACTGGGTTTAACCAGTAGACTGATTGGGCATAACCAGTCGACTGATTGGGCATAACCAGTAGACTGACTGGGTTTAACCAGTAGACTGACTGGGTTTAACCAGTAGACTGACTGGGTTTAACCAGTAGACTGATTGGGCATAACCAGTAGACTGATTGGGCATAACCAGTAGACTGATTGGGTTTAACCAGTAGACTGATTGAGCATAACCAGTAGACTGATTGGGCATAACCAGTAGACTGATTGGGTTTAACCAGTAGACTGACTGGGTTCAACCAGTAGACTGATTGGGCATAACCAGTAGACTGATTGGGTTTAACCAGTAGACTGACTGGGTTTAACCAGTAGACTGATTGGGCATAACCAGTAGACTGATTGGGCATAACCAGTAGACTGACTGGGTTCAACCAGTAGACTGATTGGGCATAACCAGTAGACTGATTGGGCATAACCAATAGACTGATTGGGTTTAACCAGTAGACTGACTGGGTTTAACCAGTAGACTGATTGGGCATAACCAGTACACTGATTGGGTTTAACCAGTAGACTGATTGGGCATAACCAGTAGACTGATTGGGTTTAACCAGTAGACTGACTGGGTTCAACCAGTAGACTGACTGGGCATAACCAGTAGACTGATTGGGCATAACCAGTAGACTGATTGGGCATAACCAGTAGATAACCAGTAGACTGATTGGGCATAACCAGTAGACTGACAGGGTTTAACCAGTAGACTGACAGGGCATAACCAGTAGACTGACAGGGCATAACCAGTAGACTGACTGGGTTCAACCAGTAGACTGATTGGGCATAACCAGTAGACTGATTGGGCATAACCAGTAGACTG
>NW_026290804.1:52500-60000 GCF_023373465.1 Oncorhynchus keta
ATACACACAGGACAGCTGGGTTAGAGATACACACAGGACAGCTGGGTTAGAGATACACACAGGACAGGACAGCTGGGTTAGAGATACACACAGGACAGCTGGGTTAGAGATACACACAGGACAGGACAGCTGGGTTAGAGATACACACAGGACAGGACAGCTGGGTTAGAGATACACACAGGACAGGACAGCTGGGTTAGAGATACACACAGGACAGCTGGGTTAGAGATACACACAGGACAGGACAGCTGGGTTAGAGTTACACACAGGACAGCTGGGTTAGAGATACACACAGGACAGCTGGGTTAGAGATACACACAGGACAGGACAGCTGGGTTAGAGATACACACAGGACAGCTGGGTTAGAGATACACACAGGACAGGACAGCTGGGTTAGAGATACACACAGGACAGGACAGCTGGGTTAGAGATACACACAGGACAGCTGGGTTAGAGATACACACAGGACAGCTGGGTTAGAGATACACACAGGACAGCTGGGTTAGAGATACACACAGGACAGCTGGGTTAGAGATACACACAGTACAGCTGGGTTAGAGTTACACACAGGACAGGACAGCTGGGTTAGAGATACACACAGGACAGCTGAGTTAGAGTTACACTCTGTGTGTGTCTCTGGAGACGGGCGGAGTGTTGTGTTCTGTGTAGTGTGTTCTGTGTAGTGTGTTCTGTGTAGTGTGTTCTGTGTTCTGTGTAGTGTGTTCTGTGTTCTACACTCTGCCATCTGAACCATCTGAACTACACTCTACCATCTGAACCATCTGAACTACACTCTACCATCTGAACTACACTCTACCATCTGAACTACACTCTACCATCTGAACTACACTCTGCCATCTGAACTACACTCTGCCATCTGAACTACACTCTACCATCTGAACTACACTCTACCATCTGAACTACACTCTACCATCTGAACCATCTGAATTACACTCTACCTTCTGAACTACACTCTACCATCTGAACCATCTGAACTACACTCTGCCATCTGAACTACACTCTGCCATCTGAACTACACTCTGCCATCTGAACCATCTGAACTACACTCTACCATCTGAACTACACTCTACCATCTGAACTACACTCTACCATCTGAACTACACTCTACCATCTGAACCATCTGAACTACACTCTACCATCTGAACCATCTGGAGCATCTGAACTACACTCTACCATCTGAACCATCTGGAGCATCTGAACTACACTCTGCCATCTGAACCATCTGAACTACACTCTACCATCTGAACCACACTCTACCATCTGAACCATCTGAACTACACTCTACCATCTGAACCATCTGGAGCATCTGAACTACACTCTACCATCTGAACCATCTGGAGCATCTGAACTACACTCTACCATCTGAACCATCTGGAGCATCTGAACTACACTCTACCATCTGAACTACACTCTACCATCTGAACCATCTGAACTACACTCTACCATCTGAACCATCTGGAGCATCTGAACTACACTCTACCACCTGAACCATCTGAACTACACTCTACCATCTGAACTACACTCTGCCATCTGAACTACACTCTACCATCTGAACTACACTCTAACATCTGAACCACACTCTACCATCTGAACCATCTGAACTACACTCTACCATCTGAACCATCTGGAGCATCTGAACTCCACTCTACCATCTGAACCATCTGTAGCATCTGAACTACACTCTACCATCTGAACCATCTGGAGCATCTGAACTACACTCTACCATCTGAACCATCTGGAGCATCTGAACTACACTCTACCATCTGAACCATCTGGAGCATCTGAACTACACTCTACCATCTGAACTACACTCTACCATCTGAACCATCTGAACTACACTCTACCATCTGAACCATCTGGAGCATCTGAACTACACTCTACCATCTGAACCATCTGAACTTCACTCTACCATCTGAACTACACTCTGCCATCTGAACTACACTCTACCATCTGAACTACACTCTAACATCTGAACTACACTCTACCATCTGAACCATCTGAACTACACTCTACCATCTGAACTACACTCTACCATCTGAACTAGACTCTACCATCTGAACTACACTCTACCATCTGAACTACACTCTACCATCTGAACCATCTGAACTACACTCTACCATCTGAACCATCTGAACTACACTCTACCATCTGAACTACACTCTACCATCTGAACTAGACTCTACCATCTGAACTACACTCTACCATCTGAACTACACTCTGCCATCTGAACCATCTGAACTACACTCTACCATCTGAACCATCTGAACTACACTCTACCATCTGAACTACACTCTACCATCTGAACCATCTGAACTACACTCTACCATCTGAACCATCTGGAGCATCTGAACTACACTCTACCATCTGAACCATCTGGAGCATCTGAACTACACTCTACCATCTGAACTACACTCTGCCATCTGAACCATCTGAACTACACTCTACCATCTGAACCACACTCTACCATCTGAACCATCTGAACTCCACTCTACCATCTGGAGCATCTGAACTACACTCTACCATCTGAACCATCTGGAGCATCTGAACTACACTCTACCATCTGAACTACACTCTACCATCTGAACCATCTGAACTACACTCTACCATCTGAACCATCTGGAGCATCTGAACTACACTCTACCATCTGAACCATCTGAACTACACTCTACCATCTGAACTACACTCTGCCATCTGAACTACACTCTACCATCTGAACTACACTCTACCATCTGAACTACACTCTACCATCTGAACCACACTCTACCATCTGAACTACACTCTACCATATGAACCATCTGAACCATCTGAACTACACTCTACCATCTGAACTACACTCTACCATCTGAACTACACTCTTCCATCTGAACTACACTCTACCATCTGAACCATCTGAACTACACTCTACCATCTGAACTACACTCTACCATCTGAACCATCTGAACTACACTCTACCATCTGAACTACACTATTCCATCGGAACCACTCTACCATCTGAACTACACTCTGCCATCTGAACCATCTGAACTACACTCTACCATCTGAACCATCTGAACTACACTCTACCATCTGAACCATCTGAACTACACTCTACCATCTGAACTACACTCTACCATCTGAACTACACTCTACCATCTGAACTACACTCTACCATCTGAACTACACTCTGCCATCTGAACCATCTGAACTACACTCTACCATCTGAACTACACTCTGCCATCTGAACCATCTGAACTACACTCTACCATCTGAACTACACTCTACCATCTGAACCATCTGAACCTACACTCTACCATCTGAACCATCTGGAGCATCTGAACTACACTCTACCATCTGAACCATCTGGAGCATCTGAACTACACTCTACCATCTGAACTACACTCTGCCATCTGAACCATCTGAACTACACTCTAACATCTGAACCACACTCTACCATCTGAACCATCTGAACTACACTCTACCATCTGAACCATCTGTAGCATCTGAACTACACTCTACCATCTGAACCATCTGGAGCATCTGAACTACACTCTACCATCTGAACTACACTCTACCATCTGAACCATCTGAACTACACTCTACCATCTGAACCATCTGGAGCATCTGAACTACACTCTACCATCTGAACCATCTGAACTTCACTCTACCATCTGAACTACACTCTGCCATCTGAACTACACTCTACCATCTGAACTACACTCTACCATCTGAACTACACTCTACCATCTGAACTACACTCTACCATCTGAACTACACTCTACCATCTGAACCATCTGAACCATCTGAACTACACTCTACCATCTGAACTACACTCTACCATCTGAACTACACTATTCCATCGGAACCACTCTACCATCTGAACCATCTGAACCACACTCTACCATCTGAACTACACTCTAACATCTGAACTACACAATTCCATCGGAACCACTCTACCATCTGAACCATCTGAACCACACTCTTCCTCTTTGACACAGAAACATGTATATATATATATATATGTGTGTGTGTTTAGAAGAAAATGTTCCCAACTTTCCAATTATTCCATGCGGGAAATGCCATACGGAATAACATGCCATGCCTCTATGATGTCATCATTCTCAGACGCCAACCAGCCAGCCTCGACTCACCCGTTCCTCCCCCATCCCTCACCCCTGGTCTGGTCCGCCTGTGTTGTGTCTCTTGGTAGTGAGCAACTGTTTCCAGCACTTAACCCCTCCCTCGTCTCCTCTCTAACCCCTCCTCTTCTCTAACTCCTCCCTCATCTCCTCTTTAACCCCTCCTCCTCTCTATCCCTCCCTCTTTTCCTCTTTAACCCCTCCCTCGTCTCCTCTTTAACCCCTCCCTCATCTCCTCTCTAACCCCTCCCCTTCTTCTCTCTAACTCCTACCCCTCCTCGTCTCTAACCCCTCCCTCGTCTCCTCTCTAACTCCTCCTCGTCTCCTCTCTAACCCCGACCCCTCCTCTTCTTACCCCTACCCCTCCTCTTCTCTAAAACCTCCTCATCTCCTCTTCCCTAACCCTTCTTCTCTAACCCCTCCCTCAACTCCTCTTTAACCCCTCCTCTTCTCTAACCCCTCCCTCAACTCCTCTTTAACCCCTCCTCTTCTCTAACCCCTCCCTCATCTCCAATTTAACCCCTCCTCTTCTCTAACCCCTCCTCTTTAACCCCTCTTAACCCCTCCACGTCTCCTCTCTAACCCCTCCCTCTTCTCCTCTTTAACCCCTCCCTCATCTCCTCCTTAACCCCATCCCTCATCTCCTCTTTAACCCCTCCCTCGTCTCCTCTTTAACCCCTCCTCTTCTCTAACCCCTCCCTCATCTCCTCTTTAACCCCTCCTCTTCTCTAACTCCCCCCTCAACTCCTCTTTAACCCCTACCCCTCCTCTTCTCTAACCCCTCCCTCATCTCCTCTTTAACCCCTCCTCTTCTCTAACTCCCCCCTCATCTCCTCTTTAACCCCTCCTCTTCTCTAACCCCTCCTCTTTAACCCCTCTTAACCCCTCCACGTCTCCTCTCTAACCCCTCCCTCTTCTCCTCTTTAACCCCTCCCTCATCTCCTCCTTAACCCCATCCCTCATCTCCTCTTTAACCCCTCTCTCATCTCCTCTTTAACCCCTCCTCTTCTCTAACCCCTCCCTCATCTCCTCTTTAACCCCTCCTCTTCTCTAACTCCCCCCTCATCTCCTCTTTAACCCCTCCTCTTCTCTAACCCCTCCCTCATCTCCTCTTTAACCCCTCCTCTTCTCTAACCCCTCCCTCATCTCCTCTATAACCCCTCCTCTTCTCTAACCCCTCCCTCATCTCCTCTTTAACCCCTCCTCTTCTCTAACTCCCCCCTCATCTCCTCTTTAACCCCTACATCTTCTCTAACTCCCCCCTCATCTCCTCTTTAACCCCTCCTCTTCTCTAACCCCTCCCTCATCTCCTCTTTAACCCCTCCTCTTCTCTAACTCCCCCCTCATCTCCTCTTTAACCCCTCCTCTTCTCTAACTCCCCCCTCATCTCCTCTTTAACCCCTCCCTCATCTCCTCTTTAACCCCTCCTCTTCTCTAACCCCTCCCTCATCTCCTCTTTAACCCCTCCTCTTCTCTAACTCCCCCCTCATCTCCTCTTTACCCCTCCCTCATCTCCTCTTTAACCTCTCCTCTTCTCTAACCCCTCCCTCATCTCCTCTTTAACCCCTCCTCTTCTCTAACTCCCCCCTCATCTCCTCTTTAACCCCTCCTCTTCTCTAACCCCTCCCTCATCTCCTCTATAACCCCTCCTCTTCTCTAACCCCTATGGTAGGATACACCATAGGGGTTAAAGGATGCTGTATCAAAGAGGGGACGACCCTCAACTCCTCTTTAACCCCTCCTCTTCTCTAACTCCCCCCTCATCCCCTCTTTAACCCCTCCTCTTCTCTAACCCCTATGGTAGGATACACCATAGGGGTTAAAGGATGCTGTATCAAAGAGGGGACGACCCTCATCTCCTCTTTAACCCCTCCTCTTCTCTAACCCCTATGGTAGGATACACCATAGGGGTTAAAGGATGCTGTATCAAAGAGGGGACGACCCTCAACTCCTCTTTAACCCCTCCTCTTCTCTAACCCCTATGGTAGGATACACCATAGGGGTTAAAGGATGCTATATCAAAGAGGGGACGACCCTCATCTCCTCTTTAACCCCTCCTCTTCTCTAACCCCTATGGTAGGATACACCATAGGGGTTAAAGATGCTGTATCAAAGAGGGGACGACCCTCAACTCCTCTTTAACCCCTCCTCTTCTCTAACCCCTATGGTAGGATACACCATAGGGGTTAAAGATGCTGTATCAAAGAGGGGACGACCCTCAACTCCTCTTTAACCCCTCCTCTTCTCTAACCCCTATGGTAGGATACACCATAGGGGTTAAAGATGCTGTATCAAAGAGGGGACGACCCTCAACTCCTCTTTAACCCCTCCTCTTCTCTAACCCCTATGGTAGGATACACCATAGGGGTTAAAGGATGCTGTATCAAGAGGGGACGACCCTCAACTCCTCTTTAACCCCTCCTCTTCTCTAACCCCTATGGTAGAATACACCATAGGGGTTAAAGGATGCTGTATCAAAGAGGGGACGACCCTCAACTCCTCTTTAACCCCTCCTCTTCTCTAACCCCTATGGTAGGATACACCATAGGGGTTAAGATGCTGTATCAAAGAGGGGACGACCCTCAACTCCTCTTTAACCCCTCCTCTTCTCTAACCCCTATGGTAGGATACACCATAGGGGTTAAAGGATGCTGTATCAAAGAGGGGACGACCCTCAACTCCTCTTTAACCCCTCCTCTTCTCTAACCCCTATGGTAGGATACACCATAGGGGTTAAAGATGCTGTATCAAAGAGGGGACGACCCTCAACTCCTCTTTAACCCCTCCTCTTCTCTAACCCCTATGGTAGGATACACCATAGGGGTTAAAGGATGCTGTATCAAAGAGGGGACGACCCTCAACTCCTCTTTAACCCCTCCTCTTCTCTAACCCCTATGGTAGGATACACCATAGGGGTTAAAGGATGCTGTATCAAAGAGGGGACGACCCTCAACTCCTCTTTAACCCCTCCTCTTCTCTAACCCCTATGGTAGAATACACCATAGGGGTTAAAGGATGCTGTATCAAAGAGGGACGACCCTCAACTCCTCTTTAACCCCTCCTCTTCTCTAACCCCTATGGTAGGATACACCATAGGGGTTAAAGGATGCTGTATCAAAGAGGGGACGACCCTCAACTCCTCTTTAACCCCTCCTCTTCTCTAACCCCTATGGTAGGATACACCATAGGGGTTAAAGGATGCTGTATCAAAGAGGGGACGACCCTCAACTCCTCTTTAACCCCTCCTCTTCTCTAACCCCTATGGTAGGATACACCATAGGGGTTAAAGGATGCTGTATCAAAGAGGGACGACCCTCAACTCCTCTTTAACCCCTCCTCTTCTCTAACCCCTATGGTAGGATAC
>NW_026290804.1:70000-95000 GCF_023373465.1 Oncorhynchus keta
TATGGACATTATTGAACAAAACAAACATTTATTGTGGAACTGGGATTCCTGGGAGTGCATTCTGATGAAGATCGTCAAAGGTAAGTGAATATTTATAATGTTATTTCTGACTTCTGTTGACTGCACAATATGGCGGATATCTTTTTGGCTGTTTTGGTCTCTGAGTGTCGTACTCAGATTATTGCATGGTTGGCTTTTTCCATAAAGGTTTTTTGAAGTCTGACACAGCGGTTGCATTAAAGAGATGTGTATAACTATAATATCATCTACATTTATGGATTCCGGAAATCTTCTGGAACTCTCCTGGAACTCTCCTGGAACCCTCCTGGAGCTCTTCTGGAACTATCCTGGAACTCTTCTGGAACTGTCCTGGAACACTTCTGGAACTCTCCTGGAACTCTCCTGGAACTCTTCTAGAACTCTCCTGGAACTCTTCTAGAACTCTCCTGGAACTCTCCTGGAACACTTCTGGAACTCTCCTGGAACTCTCCTGGAACACTTCTGGAACTCTTCTGGAACTCTTCTGGAACTCTTTCTTGAACTCTTCAGGAAATCTTCTAGAACTCTCCCGGAACTCTCCTGTAACTCTCCTGTAACTCTCCTGGAACTCTTCTGGAACTCTCCTGTAAAGCTTCTTGAACTCCCCTGGAACTCTCCTGTAACTCTTCTGGAACTCTTCTAGAACTCTCCTGGAACTCTCCTGTAACTCTCCTGGAACTCTTCTGGAACTCTTCTAGAACTCTCCTAGTAAGCTTCTAGAACTCTTCAGGAACTCTCCTGGAACTATTCTGGAACTCTCCTGGAACTCTCATGGAACTCTTCTAGAACTCTCCTAGTACTCTTCTAGAACTCTCCTGGAACTCTCCTGGAACTCTCCTGGAACTCTCCTGGAACTCTCCTGGAACTCTTCTGGAACTCTCTTGGAACTCTCTTGGAACTCTTCTGGAACTCTCCTGGAACTCTCCTGGAACTCTCCTGGAACTCTCCTGGAACTCTTCTGGAACTCTCCTGGAACTCTTCTGGAACTCTCTTGGAACTCTTCTGTAACTCTTCTGGAACTCTCCTGGAACTCTCCTGGAACTCTCCTGGAACTATCCTGGAACTCTTCTAGAACTCTTCTAGAATTCTTCTGGAACTCTCCTGGAATTCTTCTAGAACTCTCCTAGTACTATTCTAGAACTCTCCTGGAACTCTCTTGGAACTCTTCTGGAACTCTCTTGGAACTCTCCTGGTACTCTTCTAGAACGCTCCTGGATCTCTCCTGGAACACTTCTGGAACTCTCCGGGAACTCTCCTGGTACTCTTCGAGAACTCTGCTGGAACTCTTCTGGAACTCTTTCTTGAACTCTGCTGGAACTCTGCTAGAACTCTTCTGGAACTCTTTCTTGAACTCTGCTGGAACTCTGCTAGAACTCTTCTGGAACTCTTCTGGAACTCTTCTGGAACTCTTCTGGAACTCTTCTGCAACTCTTCTGGAACTCTCCTCGAACTCTCCTGTAATGCTTCTGGAACTCTCCTGGAACTATCCTGGAACTATCCTGGAACTATCCTGGAACTCTCCTGGAAATCTCCTGGAACTCTCCTGGAACTCTCATGGAACTCTTCTAGAACTCTCTTAGAACTCTTCTAGAGCTCTCCTGGAACTCTCCTGGAACTCTTCTAGAACTCTTCTAGAACTATCCTTGAACTCTCCTGGAACTATCCTTGAACTCTTCTGGAACTCTTCTGGAACTCTCCTAACGCTTCTAGAACTCTTCTGGAACTCTCTTGGAACTCTCCTGGAACTCTCATGGAACTCTTCTAGAACTCTCCTAGTAAGCTTCTAGAACTCTTCAGGAACTCTCCTGGAACTATTCTGGAACTCTCCTGGAACTCTCATGGAACTCTTCTAGAACTCTCCTAGTACTCTTCTAGAAATCTTCTGGAACTCTCCTGGAACTCTTCTGGAACTCTCCTGGAACTCTTCTGGAACTCTCTTGGAACTCTTCTGGAACTCTTCTGGAACTCTCCTGGAACTCTCCTGGAACTCTCCTGGAACTCTCCTGGAACTCTTCTGGAACTCTCCTGGAACTCTTCTGGAACTCTCTTGGAACTCTTCTGGAACTCTTCTGGAACTCTCCTGGAACTCTCCTGGAACTCTCCTGGAACTATCCTGGAACTCTTCTAGAACTCTTCTAGAATTCTTCTGGAACTCTCCTGGAATTCTTCTAGAACTCTCCTAGTACTATTCTAGAACTCTCCTGGAACTCTCTTGGAACTCTTCTGGAACTCTCTTGGAACTCTCCTGGTACTCTTCTAGAACGCTCCTGGATCTCTCCTGGAACACTTCTGGAACTCTCCGGGAACTCTCCTGGTACTCTTGAGAACTCTGCTAGAACTCTTCTGGAACTCTTTCTTGAACTCTGCTGGAACTCTGCTAGAACTCTTCTGGAACTCTTCTGGAACTCTTCTGGAACTCTTCTGGAACTCTTCTGCAACTCTTCTGGAACTCTCCTCGAACTCTCCTGTAATGCTTCTGGAACTCTCCTGGAACTATCCTGGAACTATCCTGGAACTATCCTGGAACTCTCCTGGAAATCTCCTGGAACTCTCCTGGAACTCTCATGGAACTCTTCTAGAACTCTCTTAGAACTCTTCTAGAGCTCTCCTGGAACTCTCCTGGAACTCTTCTAGAACTCTTCTAGAACTATCCTTGAACTCTCCTGGAACTATCCTTGAACTCTTCTGGAACTCTTCTGGAACTCTTCTGGAACTCTCCTAGAACTCTTCTAGAACTCTCCTAGAACTCTCCTGGAAATATCCTGGAACTCTCATGGAAGTCTCCTGGAACTCTCCTTGAACTCTCCTGGAACTATCCTGGATCTCTCCTGGAACTCTTCTGGAACTCTCCAAGAACGCTCCTGGAACTCTCCGAGAACTCTCCTGGAACTCTCCTGGAACTCTCCTGGAACTCTTCTGGAACTCTCCTGGAACTCTTCTGGAACTCTCATGGAACTCTTCTGGAACTCTCCTGGAACTCTTCTGGAACTCTTCTGGAACTCTCCTGGAACTCTCCTGGAACTCTTCTGGAACTCTCCTGGAACTCTTCTGGAACTCTCCTGGAACTCTCCTGTAACACTTCTGGAACTCTCCTGGAACTCTTCTAGAACTCTCCTGGCACTCTTCTAGAACTCTCCTGGAACACTTCTGGAACTCTTCTGGAACTCTTTCTTGAACTCTTCTGGAACTCTTCTGGAACTCTCCTGGAACTCTCCTGGAACTCTCCTGGAACTCTTCTGGAACTCTTCTGGAACTCTTCTGGAACTCTCCTGTAACGCTTCTTGAACTCTCCTGGAACTCTCCTGTAACTCTTCTGGAACTCTTCCAGAACTCTCCTGGAACTCTCTTGTAACTCTCCTGGAACTCTCCTGTAACTCTTCTGGAACTCTTCTAGAACTCTCCTGGAACTCTCCTGTAACTCTCCTGGAACTCTTCTGGAACTCTTCTAGAACTCTCCTAGTAAGCTTCTAGAACTCTTCAGGAACTCTCCTGGAACTATTCTGGAACTCTCATGGAACTCTCATGGAACTCTTCAAGAACTCTCCTAGTACGCTTCTAGAACTCTTCTGGAACTCTCCTGGAACTCTTCTAGAACTCTCCTAGTACTCTTCTAGAAATCTTCTGGAACTCTCCTGGAACTCTTCTGGAACTCTCCTGGAACTCTTCTGGAACTCTCTTGGAACTCTCCTGGAACTCTCCTGGAACTCTTCTGGAACTCTCCTGGAACTCTTCTGGAACTCTCTTGGAACTCTTCTGGAACTCTTCTGGAACTCTCCTGGAACTCTCCTGGAACTCTCCTGGAACTATCCTGGAACTCTTCTAGAACTCTCCTAGTACTCTTCTAGAATTCTTCTGGAACTCTCCTGGAACTCTTCTAGAACTCTCCTAGTACTATTCTAGAACTCTCCTGGAACTCTTCTGGAACTCTCCTGGTACTCTTCTAGAACGCTCCTGGATCTCTCCTGGAACACTTCTGGAACTCTCTTGGAACTCTCCTGGAACTCTCCGGGAACTCTCCTGGTACTCTTCGAGAACTCTGCTGGAACTCTTCTGGAACTCTTTCTTGAACTCTGCTGGAACTCTGCTAGAACTCTTCTGGAACTCTTTCTTGAACTCTGCTGGAACTCTGCTGGAACTCTTCTGGAACTCTTCTGCAACTCTTCTGGAACTCTCCTCGAACTCTCCTGTAATGCTTCTGGAACTCTCTTGGAACTCTTCTGGAACTCTCCTGGAACTCTCCTGGAACTCTCCTGGAACTCTCATGGAACTCTCTTAGAACTCTTCTAGAGCTCTCCTGGAACTCTCCTGGAACTCTTCTAGAACTCTTCTAGAACTATCCTTGAACTCTCCTGGAACTATCCTTGAACTCTTCTGGAACTCTTCTGGAACTCTCCTGGAACTCTCCTGGAACTCTTCTAGAACTCTTCTAGAACTCTCCTGGAACTCTCCTGGAAATATCCTGGAACTCTCATGGAAGTCTCCTGGAACTCTCCTTGAACTCTCCTGGAACTCTCAGAGAACTCTCCTGGAACTCTCCTGGAACTCTCCTGGAACTCTCTTGAAACTCTTCTGGAACTCTCCTGGAAGTCTCCTAGTACTTTTCTAGAACTCTCCTGGAACTCTCCAAGAATGCTCCTGGAACTCTCCTGGAACTCTCCTGGAACTCTTCTGGAACTCTGATGGAACTCTTCTGGAACTCTTCTGGAACTCTCTTGGAACTCTCCTGGAACTCTTCTAGAACTCTCCTAGTACTCTTTCTTGAACTCTGCTGGAACTATTTCTTGAACTCTGCTGGAACTCTTTCTTGAACTCTCCTAGTATTCTTCTAGAACTCTCCTGGAACTCTTCTAGAACTCTCCTAGAACTCTCCTGGAACTGGATCTCCTGGAACTCTCCTAGAACTCTCCTGGAACTCTCCAAGAACGCTCCTGGAACTCTCCTGGAACTCTTCTGGAACTCTGATGGAACTCTTCTGGAACTCTTCTGGAACTCTCCTGGAACTCTCTTGGAACTCTTCTGGAACTCTTCTGGAACTCTCCTGGAACTCTTCTAGAACTCTTCTGGAACTTTTCTGGAACTCTCCTGGAACTCTCTTGGAACTCTTCTAGAACTCTTCTGGAACTCTCCTGGAACTCTCTTGGAACTCTTCTAGAACTCTTCTGGAACTCTCTTGGAACTCTTCTGGAACTCTTCTGGAACTCTCCTGGAACTCTTCTAGAACTCTTCTGGAACTTTTCTGGAACTCTCCTGGAACTCTCTTGGAACTCTTCTAGAACTCTCCTGGAACTCTCCTGGAAGTCTCCTGGAACTCTCCTTGAACTCTCCTTGAACTCTCCTGGAACTCTCCTGGAACTCTCCTGGAACTCTCCTCGAACTCTTCTGGAACTCTCCTGGAACTCTCCTGGAACTCTCCTCGAACTCTTCTCGAACTCTCCTAGTACTCTTCTGGAACTCTCCTGGAACTCTCCTGGAACTCTCCTGGAACTCTCCTGGAACTCTCCTAGAACTCTCCTGGAACTCTTCTGGAACTCTTCTGGAACTCTCCTGGAACTCTTCTGGAACTCTCCTGTAACTCTCCTGGAACGCTTCTGGAACTCTCCTGGAACTCTCCTGGAACTCTCGTGGAACGCTTCTGGAACGCTTCTGGAACTCTCCTGGAACTCTTCTGGAACTCTCCTGGAACTCTTCTGGAACTCTCCTGGAACTCTCCTGGAACTCTTCTGGAACTCTCCTGGAACTCTTCTGGAACTCTTCTGGAACTCTCCTGGAACTCTCCTGGAACTCTCCTGGAACTCTCCTGGAACTCTCCTGGAACTCTCTTGGAACTCTTCTGGAACTCTTCTGGAACTCTTCAGGAACTCTTCAGGAACTCTTCTGGAACTCTTCTAGAACTCTCCTGGAACTCTTCTGGAACTCTCCTGGAACTCTTCTAGAACTCTTCTGGAACTCTCCTGGAACTCTCCTGGAACTCTTCTAGAACTTTATGAGTTCAATAGGAAGGTTCCTCCTAAACTCACTGTCCAGATCTCAACAACTACCTTGGTAGCATACTGTGTGTGTGTGTTTCTATCACTCCAAGTGAAGTGAGGCATCACAGCACACACCCCATATACTTTCTCCTCTACATCCCTTCACATAGCCTACTTATTTTATATTTTTCGCTCTCTCTTTCGCTCGCTCTCACTCACACACACTTTTTCTCTCTTTTGCGCTCTCTCTCTTTTGCTCGATAACGCTCACTTTCTCTCTCCATCCATTTTCGTTCATCCCTCCATCCGTCTCTCAACCACAGATCTGTTAAATGCCCCATTTGTCATCTCTGACATGACAAGAACAGAACCAGTGAAAACACACTGATAGGAACCTGATGTGCTCCTGTCTGCATGAACCACACACACTGCTACATGCTACATTCTTACATCGAAAAGTTAATCGCTGTGAAAACACTTTTCTGTCTGTCTGTCTGTCTGTCTGTCTGTCTGTCTGTCTGTCTGTCTGTCTGTCTGTCTGTCTGTCTGTCTGTCTGTCTGTCTGTCTGTCTGCCTGCCTGCCTGCGTAACATATCTAATGATTATTTCTGTGATATTATAATTATTATTACCTCTGATGTCATAGGGCTGTCAGCACATTCTGGCAGTGGCTGGTTTCTCTTCTGTGCTGGCTGTCTGTGTATCTCTCCATATCTATCTCTCCATCCATTATTTCTCTCCATATTATCCATCATCCCTCTCACTCCCTATTATTACCTCTGATATCTCTCCATCATCCCTGTCTCTATCCAGGAAGGCAGTGATCCCTCTCTCCCTTGTTCTCTTCCATCCCTCTCCCTCCCTTTATCTCTCCATCCATCCCTCTCCCTCCCTTCTATCTCTCCATCCATCCCTCTCCCTCCCTTCTATCTCTCCATCCATCCCTCTCCCTCCCTTCTATCTCTCCATCCATCCCTCTCACTCCCTTCTATCTCTCCATCCATCCCTCTCCCTCCCTTCTATCTCTCCATCCATCCCTCTCCCTCCCTTCTATCTCTCCATCCATCCCTCTCCCTCCCTTCTATCTCTCCATCCATCTCTCTCCCTCCCTTCTATCTCTCCATCATCCCTCTCACATGCTGAGTCCGACCTCGCGCACACACACACACACATGCTGAGTCCGACCTCGCACACACACACACACATTCTGAGTCCGACCTCGCACACACACACACACATGCTGAGTCCGACCTCGCACACACACACACACATTCTGAGTCCGACCTCGCACACACACACACACATGCTGAGTCCGACCTCGCGCACACACACACACACACATGCTGAGTCCGACCACACACACATCTATTCTTTACGATCTATTACATCTTAGCCGCTCTGTCACTGCTCATCCATATATCTTATACTTATATATTCTCATCCCATTCCTTTACTAGATTGTGAGTATTAGGTTTTGTTGTGGAATTTGTTAGATATTACTGCCATGTCAGAACTAGAAGCATAAGCATTTCTCTACACTCGCAATAACATCTGCTAACCATGTGACCAATAACATCTGCTAACCATGTGACCAATAACATCTGCTAACCATGTGACCAATAACATCTGTTAACCATGTGACCAATACCATCTGCTAACCATGTGACCAATAACATCTGTTAACCATGTGACCAATACCATCTGCTAACCATGTGACCAATAACATCTGTTAACCATGTGACCAATACCATCTGCTAACCATGTGACCAATACCATCTGCTAACCATGTGACCAATAACATCTGTTAACCATGTGACCAATACCATTTGACCAATAACATCTGTTAACCATGTGTATGTGACCAATAACATCTGCTAACCATGTGACCAATAACATCTGTTAACCATGTGACCAATACCATCTGCTAACCATGTGACCAATACCATCTGCTAACCATGTGACCAATAACATCTGCTAACCATGTGTATGTGACCAATACAATGTTATTTGATTTGAAGGTTCAATTTGAGGCAGGACAGGAGCAGGATGAGAGACCAGCAGAACAGGAGCAGGGTGAGAGACCAGCAGAACAGGGCAGAGATGAGAGACCAGCAGGACAGGAGCAGGATGAGAGACCAGCAGGACAGGAGCAGGATGAGAGACCAGCAGGACAGAGAGAGACCAGCAGGACAGGAGCAGGATGAGAGACCAGCAGGACAGGAGCAGGATGAGAGACCAGCAGGACAGGAGCAGGATGAGAGACCAGCAGGACAGGAGCAGGATGAGAGACCAGCAGAACAGGAGCAGGATGAGAGACCAGCAGGACAGGAGCAGAGATGAGAGACCAGCAGAACAGGGCAGAGATGAGAGACCAGCAGGACAGGAGCAGGATGAGAGACCAGCAGGACAGGAGCAGGATGAGAGACCAGCAGGAGAGACCAGCAGGACAGAGCAGAGATGAGAGACCAGCAGGACAGGAGCAGGATGAGAGACCAGCAGGACAGGAGCAGGATGAGAGACCAGCAGGACAGGAGCAGGATGAGAGACCAGCAGGACAGGAGCAGGATGAGAGACCAGCAGAACAGGAGCAGGATGAGAGACCAGCAGGACAGGAGAACAGGAGACCAGGACAGGAGCAGGGAGACCCAGCAGGAGCAGACAGGAGCAGGATGAGACCAGCAGGATGAGAGACCAGCAGGAGAGACCAGCAGGACAGAGCAGAGATGAGAGACCAGCAGGACAGGAGCAGGATGAGAGACCAGCAGGACAGGAGCAGAGATGAGAGACCAGCAGGACAGGAGCAGGATGAGAGACCAGCAGGACAGGAGCAGGATGAGAGACCAGCAGGACAGGAGCAGGATGAGAGACCAGCAGGAGAGACCAGCAGGACAGAGCAGAGATGAGAGACCAGCAGGACAGGAGCAGGATGAGAGACCAGCAGGACAGGAGCAGGATGAGAGACCAGCAGAACAGGAGCAGGATGAGAGACCAGCAGGACAGGAGCAGGATGAGAGACCAGCAGGACAGGAGCAGAGATGAGAGACCAGCAGGACAGGAGCAGAGATGAGAGACCAGCAGGACAGGAGCAGGATGAGAGACCAGCAGGACAGGAGCAGGATGAGAGACCAGCAGGACAGGAGCAGGATGAGAGACCAGCAGGACAGGAGCAGGATGAGAGACCAGCAGGACAGGAGCAGGATGAGAGACCAGCAGGACAGGAGCAGAGATGAGACACCAGCAGGACAGGAGCAGGATGAGAGACCAGCAGGACAGGGCAGAGATGAGAGACCAGCAGGACAGGAGCAGGATGAGAGACCAGCAGGACAGGAGCAGGATGAGAGACCAGCAGGACAGGAGCAGGATGAGAGACCAGCAGGACAGGAGCAGGATGAGAGACCAGCAGACCAGGACAGGAGCAGGATGAGAGCAGGATGAGACCAGCAGGACAGAGCAGAGATGAGAGACCAGCAGGACAGGAGCAGGATGAGAGACCAGCAGGACAGGAGCAGGATGAGAGACCAGCAGGACAGGAGCAGGATGAGAGACCAGCAGGACAGGAGCAGGATGAGAGACCAGCAGGACATGAGCAGAGATGAGAGACCAGCAGGACAGGAGCAGGATGAGAGACCAGCAGGACAGGAGCAGGATGAGAGACCAGCAGAACAGGAGCAGAGATGAGAGACCAGCAGAACAGGAGCAGGATGAGAGACCAGCAGGACAGGAGCAGAGATGAGAGACCAGCAGGACAGGAGCAGGATGAGAGACCAGCAGGACAGGAGCAGGATGAGACCATGGATGAGAGACCAGCAGGACAGGAGCAGGATGACCAACAGGACAGGTAAGACCAGCAGGACAGAGCAGGATAAGAGCCAGCAGGACAGGAGCATATATTGAGAGACCAGCAGGACAGGAGCAGGATGAGAGACCAGCAGGACAGGAGCAGGATAAGAGACCAGCAGGACAGGGCAGAGATGAGAGACCAGCAGGACAGAGCAGAGATGAGAGACCAGCAGGACAGGAGCAGGATGAGAGACCAGCAGGACAGGAGCAGGATGAGAGACCAGCAGGACAGGAGCAGGATGAGAGACCAGCAGGAGAGACCAGCAGGACAGGAGCAGAGATGAGAGACCAGCAGGACAGGAGCAGGATGAGAGACCAGCAGGACAGGGCAGAGATGAGAGACCAGCAGGACAGGAGCAGGATGAGAGACCAGCAGGACAGGAGCAGGATGAGAGACCAGCAGGACAGGAGCAGGATGAGAGACCAGCAGGACAGGAGCAGGATGAGAGACCAGCAGGACAGGAACAGGATGAGAGACCAGCAGGACAGGAGCAGGATGAGAGACCAGCAGGACAGAGCAGGATGAGAGACCACAGAGCAGAGATGAGAGACCAGCAGGACAGGAGCAGGATGAGAGACCAGCAGGACAGGAGCAGGATGAGAGACCAGCAGGACAGGAGCAGGATGAGAGACCAGCAGGACAGGAACAGGATGAGAGACCAGCAGGAGAGACCAGCAGGACAGAGCAGAGATGAGAGACCAGCAGGACAGGAGCAGGATGAGAGACCAGCAGGACAGGAGCAGGATGAGAGACCAGCAGGACAGGAGCAGGATGAGAGACCAGCAGGACAGGAGCAGGATGAGAGACCAGCAGGAGAGACCAGCAGGACAGAGCAGGATGAGAGACCAGCAGGACAGGAGCAGGATGAGAGACCAGCAGGACAGGAGCAGGATGAGAGACCAGCAGAACAGGAGCAGGATGAGAGACCAGACCAGGACAGGAGCAGGATGAGAGACAGCAGCAGGACAGACCAGCAGGACAGCAGATGAGAGACCAGCAGGACAGATGAGACCAGCAGGACAGGATGAGAGACCAGCAGGACAGGAGCAGGATGAGAGACCAGCAGGACAGGAGCAGGATGAGAGACCAGCAGGACAGGAGCAGGATGAGAGACCAGCAGGACAGGAGCAGGATGAGAGACCAGCAGGACAGGAGCAGGATGAGAGACCAGCAGGACAGGAGCAGGATGAGAGACCAGCAGGACAGGAGCAGGATGAGAGACCAGCAGGACAGGAGCAGAGATGAGAGACCAGCAGGACAGGAGCAGGATGAGAGACCAGCAGGACAGGAGCAGGATGAGAGACCAGCAGGACAGGAGCAGGATGAGAGACCAGCAGGACAGGAGCAGGATGAGAGACCAGCAGGACAGGAGCAGGATGAGAGACCAGCAGGACAGGGCAGAGATGAGAGACCAGCAGGACAGGAGCAGGATGAGAGGATGAGAGACCAGCAGGACAGGAGCAGGATGAGAGACCAGCAGGACAGACCAGCAGGACAGGATGAGAGACCAGCAGGACAGGAGCAGGATGAGAGACCAGCAGGACAGGAGCAGGATGAGAGACCAGCAGGACAGGACAGGATGAGAGACCAGCAGGACAGGAACAGGATGAGAGACCAGCAGGACAGACCAGCAGACCAGCAGGACAGGAGCAGGATGAGAGACCCAGCAGGACAGGAGCAGGATGAGAGACCAGCAGGACAGGAGCAGGATGAGAGACCAGCAGGAGAGACCAGCAGGACAGGAGCAGGATGAGAGACCCAGACAGGACAGACCAGAGCAGCAGATAAGAGACCAGCAGGACAGGAGCAGGATGAGAGACCAGCAGGACAGGAGCAGGATGAGAGACCAGCAGGACAGGAGCAGACCAGATGAGAGACCAGCAGGACAGGAGCAGGATGAGAGACCAGCAGGACAGGAGCAGGATGAGAGACCAGCAGGACAGGAGCAGGATGAGAGACCAGCAGGACAGGAGCAGGATGAGAGACCAGACAGGACAGGATGAGAGACCAGCAGCAGGATGAGAGACCAGCAGAACAGGAGCAGGATGAGAGACCAGCAGGACAGGAGCAGAGGATGAGAGACCAGCAGGACAGGAGCAGAGATGAGAGACCAGCAGGACAGGAGCAGGATGAGAGACCAGCAGGACAGGGCAGAGATGAGAGACCAGCAGGACAGGAGCAGGATGAGAGACCAGCAGGACAGGAGCAGGATGAGAGACCAGCAGGACAGGAGCAGAGATGAGAGACCAGCAGGACAGGAGCAGGATGAGAGACCAGCAGGACAGGAGCAGGATGAGAGACCAGCAGGACAGGAGCAGGATGAGAGACCAGCAGGACAGGAACAGGATGAGAGACCAGCAGGAGAGACCAGCAGGACAGAGCAGAGATGAGAGACCAGCAGGACAGGAGCAGGATGAGAGACCAGCAGGACAGGAGCAGGATGAGAGACCAGCAGGACAGGAGCAGGATGAGAGACCAGCAGGACAGGAGCAGGATGAGAGACCAGCAGGACAGGAGCAGGATGAGAGACCAGCAGGACAGGAGCAGGATGAGAGACCAGCAGGGACAGGGCAGCAGGATGAGAGACCAGCAGGACAGGAGGACAGGATGAGAGACCAGCAGGACAGGAGCAGGATGAGAGACCAGCAGGACAGGAGCAGGATGAGAGACCAGCAGGACAGGAGCAGAGATGAGAGACCAGCAGGACAGGAGCAGGATGAGAGACCAGCAGGACAGGAGCAGGATGAGAGACCAGCAGGACAGGAGCAGGATGAGAGACCAGCAGGACAGGAGCAGGATGAGAGAGCAGGACAGGAGCAGGAGAGACCAGCAGGACCAGGCAGCAGATGAGAGACCAGCAGGAAAGGAGCAGGATGAGAGACCAGCAGGACAGGAGCAGGATGAGAGACCAGCAGGACAGGAGCAGGATGAGAGACCAGCAGGACAGGAGCAGGATGAGAGACCAGCAGGACAGGAGCAGGATGAGAGACCAGCAGGAGAGACCAGCAGGACAGAGCAGAGAAGAGGCAGGACAGGAGCAGGATGAGAGACCAGCAGGACAGGAGCAGGATGAGAGACCAGCAGGACAGGAGCAGGATGAGAGACCAGCAGGAGAGACCAGCAGGACAGGAGCAGAGATGAGACACCAGCAGGACAGGAGCAGGATGAGAGACCAGCAGGACAGGAGCAGGATGAGAGACCAGCAGGACAGGAGCAGGATGAGAGACCAGCAGGACAGGAGCAGGATGAGAGACCAGCAGGACAGGAGCAGGATGAGAGACCAGCAGGACATGAGAGCAGGATGAGAGACCAGCAGGACAGGAGCAGGATGAGAGACCAGCAGGACAGGAGCAGAGATGAGAGACCAGCAGGACAGGAGCAGAGAGACCAGCAGGACAGGAGCAGGATGAGAGACCAGCAGGACAGGAGCAGGATGAGAGACCCAGACAGGACAGGAGACAGGATGAGAGACCAGCAGGACAGGAGCAGGATGAGAGACCAGCAGGACAGGAGCAGGATGAGAGACCAGCAGGACATGAGAGACCAGAGCAGGATGAGAGACCAGCAGGACAGGAGCAGGATGAGAGACCAGCAGGACAGGAGCAGAGATAAGAGACCAGCAGAACAGGAGCAGGATGAGAGACCAGCAGAACAGGAGCAGAGCAGATGAGAGACCAGCAGGACAGGAGCAGGATGAGAGACCAGCAGGACAGGAGCAGGATGAGAGACCAGCAGGACAGGAGCAGGATGAGAGACAGCAGGACAGGAGCAGGATGAGACCAGCAGGACATGAGCAGGATGAGAGACCAGCAGGACAGGAGCAGGATGAGAGACCAGCAGGACAGGAGCAGGATGAGAGACCAGCAGGACAGACCAGCAGGACATGAGCAGGATGAGAGACCAGCAGGACAGGAGCAGGATGAGAGACCAGCAGGACAGGAGCATGATGAGAGACCAGCAGGAGAGACCAGCAGGACAGGAGCAGGATGAGAGACCAGCAGGACAGGAGCAGAGATGAGAGACCAGCAGAACAGGAGCAGGATGAGAGACCAGCAGGACAGGAGCAGGATGAGAGACCAGCAGGACAGGAGCAGGATGAGAGACCAGCAGGAGAGACCAGCAGGACAGAGCAGAGATGAGAGACCAGCAGGACAGGAGCAGGATGAGAGACCAGCAGGACAGGAGCAGGATGAGAGACCAGCAGGACAGGAGCAGGATGAGAGACCAGCAGGACAGGAGCAGGATGAGAGACCAGCAGGAGAGACCAGCAGGACAGAGCAGAGATGAGAGACCAGCAGGACAGGAGCAGGATGAGAGACCAGCAGGACAGGAGCAGGATGAGAGACCAGCAGAACAGGAGCAGGATGAGAGACCAGCAGGACAGGAGCAGGATGAGAGACCAGCAGGACAGGAGCAGGATGAGAGACCAGCAGGACAGGAGCAGGATGAGAGACCAGCAGGACAGGAGCAGGATGAGAGACCAGCAGGACAGGAGCAGGATGAGAGACCAGCAGGACAGGAGCAGAGATGAGAGACCAGCAGGACAGGAGCAGGATGAGAGACCAGCAGGACAGGAGCAGGATGAGAGACCAGCAGGACAGGAGCAGGATGAGAGACCAGCAGGACAGACCAGCAGGACAGGAGCAGGATGAGAGACCAGCAGGACAGGAGCAGGATGAGAGACCAGCAGGACAGGAGCAGAGATAAGAGACCAGCAGGACAGGAGCAGGATGAGAGACCAGCAGGACAGGAGCAGAGATGAGAGACCAGCAGGACAGGAGCAGGATGAGAGACCAGCAGGACAGGAGCAGGATGAGAGACCAGCAGGACAGGAGCAGGATGAGAGACCAGCAGGACAGACCAGCAGGACATGAGCAGGATGAGAGACCAGCAGGACAGGAGCAGGATGAGAGACCAGCAGGACAGGAGCAGGATGAGAGACCAGCAGGACAGGAGCAGGATGAGAGACCAGCAGGATGAGAGACCAGCAGGACAGGAGCAGGATGAGAGACCAGCAGGACAGGAGCAGGATGAGAGACCAGCAGGACAGGAGCAGGATGAGAGACCAGCAGGACAGGAGCAGGATGAGAGACCAGCAGGACAGGAGCAGGATGAGAGACCAGCAGGACAGGAGCAGGATGAGAGACCAGCAGGACAGGAGCAGGATGAGAGACCAGCAGAACAGGAGCAGAGATGAGAGACCAGCAGGACAGGAGCAGAGATGAGAGACCAGCAGGACAGAGAAGAGATAACTACATTTGTAGTGTCTAAATGTCTCTAAAGGTTCCCAGAACATATGTAGTCTCTAAAGGTTCCCAGAACATATGTAGTCTCTATAGGTTCCCAGAACATATGTAGTCTCCAAAGGTTCCCAGAACATATGTAGTCTCTACAGGTTCCCAGAACATATGTAGTCTCTAAATGTTCCCAGAACATTTGTAGTCTCTAAATGTTCCCAGAACATATGTAGTCTCAGTTCCCAGAACATATGTAGTCTCCAGCAAAGGTTCCCAGAACATATGTAGTCTCTATAGGTTCCCAGAACATATGTAGTCTCTAAATGTTCCCAGAACATTTGTAGTCTCTAAATGTTCCCAGAACATATGTACAGCTCAAAGGTTCCCAGAACATATGTAGTCTCTATAGGTTCCCAGGAGCAGGATGTAGTCTCTATAGGTTCCCAGAACATATGTAGTCTCTATAGGTTCCCAGAACATATGTAGTCTCTAAATGTTCCCAGAACATTTGTAGTCTCCAAAGGTTCCCAGAACATATGTAGTCTCTAAAGGTTCCCAGAACATATGTAGTCTCTATAGGTTCCCAGAACATATGTAGTCTCTAAATGTTCCCAGAACATTTGTAGTCTCTAAATGTTCCCAGAACATATGTAGTCTCTAAAGGTTCCCAGAACATATGTAGTCTCTATAGGTTCCCAGAACATATGTAGACAGGAGCAGGATGAGAGACCAGCAAATGTTCCCAGAACATATGAGAGTCTCTAAATGTTCCCAGAACATTTGTAGTCTCTAAATGTTCCCAGAACATATGTAGTCTCTAAGGTTCCCAGAACATATGTAGTCTCTATAGTGTCTAAATGTTCCCAGAACATATGTAGTCTCTATAGGTTCCCAGAACATATGTAGTCTCTATAGGTTCCCAGAACTAAATGTTCCCAGAACATATGTAGTCTCTATAGGTTCCCAGAACATATGTAGTCTCTATAGGTTCCCAGAACATATGTAGTCTCTATAGGTTCCCAGAACATATGTAGTCTCTATAGGTTCCCAGAACATATGTAGTCTCTATAGGTTCCCAGAACATATGTAGTCTCTATAGGTTCCCAGAACATATGTAGTCTCTATAGGTTCCCAGAACGTATGTAGTCTCTATAGGTTCCCAGAACGTATGTAGTCTCTATAGGTTCCCAGAACATATGTAGTCTCTAAATGTGTAGTATTTTGACCTCACAATTATGTTACTAGTGATGTCTCAATTTGAACTTTTTCTCTAATTTCTTTTTAAAAATTATAATTATGATTTATTTTCTCCAGATGTCCAGAGACACCATTCCTGTGGTTCTCCTCTCCCTACAAGACTAAAATACATCCTGTGGGGAGATACAAATTCCTCATCCTCCTCTTCATCCTCCTCTTCTTCCTCTTTGTCGGAGTGTTCCGCTACTCCTTCCATGCGAGCATATTGAAGAGGAGGAGAGTGGGAAGGGAAGAGAGGGAGAGGAGGAGATTAGGAAGGGAACACAAGAGAGGAGAGGAAGAGAGTGGGAAGAGAACAGAAGAGAGGAGAGGAAGAGAAGAGAGGAGAGCTGGAAGAGAAGAGAGAGGGAAGAGAACAGAAGAGAGGAGAGGAAGAGAGTGGGAAGAGAACAGAAGAGAAGAGAGGAGAAGAGAGGGAGAGGAAGAGGGAGAGGAAGAGAGTGGGAAGAGAAGAGAAGAGAGGGAGAGGAAGAGGGAGAGAATGGGAAGAGAAGAGAGGAGGACGAGGGAGAGTCTGTGTGTGTGTGTGGGGGGCTGTGTGTGGGGGGGTGAAGTGTGGGGGGTGTGTGTGTGTGTGGTGTGTGTGTGTGTGTGTGTGTGTGTGGGGGGTGTGTGTGTGTGTGTTTGGGGTGTGTGTGTGTGGGGGGTGTGTGTGTGTCTGTGTGTGTGGGGTGTGGGGGGTGTCTGTGTGTGTGTGTGTCTGTGTGTCTCTTTCACATCTCCTTCCTGTTGTCGGAAGAGATAATCGTTCCCTCTTTCACATCTCCTTCCTTCATGTTGTCAGGAAGAGAGTGACATCGTTCCCTCTTTCACATCTCCTTCCTTCATGTTGTCAGGAAGAGATAATCGTGTCCCTCTTTCACATCTCCTTCCTTCATGTTGTCAGGAAGAGATAATGTTCCCTCTTTCACATCTCCTTCATGTTGTCTGGAAGAGAGTGACATCGTTCCCTCTTTCACATCTCCTTCATGTTGTCAGGAAGAGAGGAAATCGTTGCCTTTTTCCACAGCTAGGAGCTCCTTTCTCCTTTCCTTCACGCAGCGAGGGGGAGGGGGGATCGGTCTCTTTCGACTTTCCCTCGTTCCCTGTGGTTCATCGTGATCAGAGGCTGCTGGTTTCAAATACACACACACACACACACACACACACACACACACACACACACACACACACACACACACACACACACACACACACACACACACAACTCTTGTGGCGGTTAACTAAAGACACCCAGAGATAAAGGCTGTCTCTATTGCTGTTCTGATTCATCTAGATCACAACTGTGTGTGTGTGTGTGTGTGTGTGTGTGTGTGTGTGTGTGTGTGTGTGTGTGTGTGTGTGTGTGTGTGTGTGTGTGTGTGTGTGTGTGTGTGTGTGTGTGTGTGTGTGTGTGTGTGTGTGTGTGTGTGTGTGTGTGTGTGTGTGTGTGTGTGTGTGTGTGGTACTTGTGAAAAAATGTTATTGCCCACAGATGCGCACCATATATCAAAGAACAGACGGGAAGATCTGATTGGTTGTTCACTGCTCAGTGTATCTTGTCGACCCACATCAACACTATGCTATTATTACTATTGTAGCAAAAGTTCTGGGAAGTAAGTTTCTGTCTAAACCGGGGTTTGATCATCAGACCTAGTGGACTTTAAGAGGTACGAACCTACACCTTATTTAGAGTGGGTAGCACACCTAACGATTCCCTTCAACCTAACCTTATTTAGAGTGGGTAGCACACCTAACGATTCCCTTCAACCTAACCTTATTTAGAGTGGGTAGCACACCTAACGATTCCCTTCAACCTAACCTTATTTAGAGTGGGTAGCACACCTAACGATTCCCTTCAACCTAACCTTATTTAGAGTGGGTAGCACACCTAACGATTCCCTTCAACCTAACCTTATTTAGAGTGGGTAGCACACCTAACGATTCCCTTCAACCTAACCTTATTTAGAGTGGGTAGCACACCTAACGATTCCTTTCAACCTAACCTTATTTAGAGTGGGTAGCACACCTAACGATTCCCTTCAACCTAACCTTATTTAGAGTGGGTAGCACACCTAACGATCCCCTCTGCTGATCCCCTCTGCTGATCCCCTCTGCTGATTCCCTCTGCTGATTCCCTCTGCTGATTCCCTCTGCTGATTCTCTCTGCTGATTCCCCTCTGACGATTCCCTCTGCTGATTCTCTCTGCTGATTCCCCTCTGACGATTCCCTCTGCTGATTCCCTCTGACGATTCCCTCTGCTGATTCCCTCTGACGATCCCCTCTGCTGATTCCCTCTGCTGATTCTCTCTGCTGATTCTCTCTGCTGATTCCCTCTGCTGATTCCCTCTGCTGATTCTCTCTGCTGATTCTCTCTGCTGATTCCCTGCTGATCCCCTCTGCTGATTCCCTCTGCTGATTCCCTCTGCTGATTCCCTCTGCTGATTCTCTCTGCTGATTCTCTCTACTGATTCTCTCTACTGATTCCCTCTGCTGATTCTCTCTGCTGATTCCCTCTGCTGATTCCCTCTGCTGATTCTCTCTGCTGATTCCCTCTGCTGATTCTCTCTGCTGATTCCCCCTGCTGATTCCCCTGCTGATTCTCTCTGCTGATTCTCTCTGCTGATTCTCTCTGCTGATTCCCTCTGCTGATTCTCTCTGCTGATCCCCTCTGCTGATTCCCTCTGCTGATTCCCCCTGCTGATTCTCTCTGCTGATTCTCTCTGCTGATTCCCCCTGCTGATTCTCTCTGCTGATTCCCTCTGCTGATTCTCTCTGCTGATTCCCTCTGCTGATTCCCCCTGCTGATTCTCTCTGCTGATTCCCTCTGCTGATTCCCTCTGCTGATTCCCTCTGCTGATTCCCTCTGCTGATTCCCTCTGCTGATTCCCTCTGCTGATTCCCTCTGCTGATTCTCTCTGCTGATTCCCCCTGCTGATTCCCCCTGCTGATCCCCTCTGCTGATTCTCTCTGCTGATTCCCTCTGCTGATTCTCTCTGCTGATTCTCTCTGCTGATTCCCTCTGCTGATTCTCTCTGCTGATTCCCTCTGCTGATTCCCTCTGCTGATTCCCCCTGCTGATTCCCCCTGCTGATTCTCTCTGCTGATTCTCTCTGCTGATTCCCCCTGCTGATTCCCCCTGCTGATCCCCTCTGCTGATTCTCTCTGCTGATTCCCTCTGCTGATTCTCTCTGCTGATTCTCTCTGCTGATTCCCTCTGCTGATTCTCTCTGCTGATTCCCTCTGCTGATTCCCTCTGCTGATTCCCTCTGCTGATTCCCTCTGCTGATTCCCTCTGCTGATTCCCTCTGCTGATTCCCTCTGCTGATTCCTCTGCTGATTCCCTCTGCTGATTCCCTCTGCTGATTCTCTCTGCTGATTCCCCCTGCTGATTCCCCCTGCTGATTCCCTCTGCTGATTCTCTCTGCTGATTCTCTCTGCTGATTCCTCTGCTGATTCTCTACTGATTCCCTCTGCTGATTCCCTCTGCTGATTCCCTCTGCTGATTCCCTCTGCTGATTCCCTCTGCTGATTCTCTCTGCTGATTCTCTCTGCTGATTCCCTCTGCTGATTCTCTCTGCTGATTCTCTCTTCTGATTCCCTCTGCTGATTCTCTCTGCTGATTCTCCCTGCTGATTCCCTCTGCTGATTCTCTCTGCTGATTCTCTCTGCTGATTCTCTCTGCTGATTCTCTCTTCTGATTCCCTCTGCTGATTCTCTCTGCTGATTCCCTCTGCTGATTCTCTCTGCTGATTCTCTCTTCTGATTCCCTCTGCTGATTCTCTCTGCTGATTCCCTCTGCTGATTCCCTCTGCTGATTCTCTCTGCTGATTCTCTCTTCTGATTCCCTCTGCTGATTCTCTCTGCTGATTCCCCCTGCTGATCCCCTCTGCTGATTCTCTCTGCTGATTCTCTCTGCTGATTCCCTCTGCTGATTCCCTCTGCTGATTCCCTCTGCTGATTCCCTCTGCTGATTCTCTCTGCTGATTCTCTCTGCTGATTCCCTCTGCTGATTCTCTCTGCTGATTCCCCCTGCTGATCCCCTCTGCTGATTCTCTCTGCTGATTCTCTCTGCTGATTCCCTCTGCTGATTCTCTCTGCTGATTCTCTCTGCTGATTCCCCCTGCTGATTCCCCCTGCTGATCCCCTCTGCTGATTCTCTCTGCTGATTCCCTCTGCTGATTCTCTCTGCTGATTCCCTCTGCTGATTCTCCCTGCTGATTCCCTCTGCTGATTCCCTCTGCTGATTCCCTCTGCTGATTCTCTCTGCTGATTCCCTCTGCTGATTCCCTCTGCTGATTCCCTCTGCTGATTCCCTCTGCTGATTCTCTCTGCTGATTCTCTCTGCTGATTCTCTCTGCTGATTCTCTCTGCTGATTCTCTCTGCTGATTCTCTCTGCTGATCCTCTCTGCTGATTCCCTCTGCTGATTCTCTCTGCTGATTCTCTCTGCTGATTCTCTCTGCTGATCCCCTCTGCTGATTCCCTCTGCTGATTCTCTCTGCTGATTCTCTCTGCTGATTCCCTCTGCTGATTCTCTCTGCTGATTCCCTCTGCTGATTCTCTCTGCTGATTCTCTCTGCTGATTCCCTCTGCTGATTCCCTCTGCTGATTCCCTCTGCTGATTCCCTCTGCTGATTCTCTCTGCTGATTCTCTCTGCTGATTCCCTCTGCTGATTCCCTCTGCTGATTCCCTCTGCTGATTCTCTCTGCTGATCCCCTCTGCTGATTCTCTCTGCTGATTCTCTCTGCTGATTCTCTCTGCTGATTCTCTCTGCTGATTCCCTCTGCTGATTCCCTCTGCTGATTCCCTCTGCTGATTCTCTCTGCTGATTCCCTCTGCTGATTCCCTCTGCTGATTCTCTCTGCTGATTCCCTCTGCTGATTCCCTCTGCTGATTCCCCTCTGCTGATTCCCTCTGCTGATTCTCTCTGCTGATTCCCTCTGCTGATTCCCTCTGCTGATTCCCTCTGCTGATTCCCTCTGCTGATTCCCTCTGCTGATTCTCTCTGCTGATTCCCCCTGCTGATTCCCTCTGCTGATTCTCTCTGCTGATTCTCTCTGCTGATTCCCTCTGCTGATTCTCTCTGCTGATTCTCTCTTCTGATTCCCTCTGCTGATTCTCTCTGCTGATTCTCTCTGCTGATTCTCTCTGCTGATCCCCCCTGCTGATTCTCTCTGCTGATTCTCTCTGCTGATTCTCTCTTCTGATTCCCTCTGCTGATTCCCTCTGCTGATTCTCTCTGCTGATTCTCTCTGCTGATTCTCTGCTGCTTCTGATTCCCTCTGCTGATTCCTCTGCTGATTCCCTCTGCTGATTCTCTCTGCTGCTGATTCCCTCTGCTGATTCTCTCTGCTGATTCCCTCTGCTGATTCCCTCTGCTGATTCTCTCTGCTGATTCTCTCTGCTGATTCCCTCTGCTGATTCTCTCTGCTGATCCCCCCTGCTGATCCCCCTGCTGATTCTCTCTGCTGATTCTCTCTGCTGATTCCCTCTGCTGATTCCCTCTGCTGATTCCCTCTGCTGATTCCCTCTGCTGATTCTCTCTGCTGATTCTCTCTGCTGATTCCCTCTGCTGATTCTCTCTGCTGATTCCCTCTGCTGATTCCCTCTGCTGATCCCCTCTGCTGATTCTCTCTGCTGATTCCCTCTGCTGATTCCCTCTCTGATTCCCTCTGATTCCCTCTGCTGATTCCCTCTGCTGATTCTCTCTGCTGATTGCTGATTCCTCTGCTGATTCTCTCTGCTGATCCCTCTGCTGATTCCTCTGCTGATTCCCTCTGCTGATTCCCTCTGCTGATTCCCTCTGCTGATTCTCTCTGCTGATTCTCTCTGCTGATTCCTCTGCTGATTCCTCTGCTGATTCCCTCTGCTGATTCCCTCTGCTGATCCCCTCTGCTGATTCCTCTGCTGATTCTCTCTGCTGATTCCCTCTGCTGATTCTCTCTGCTGATTCTCTGCTGATCCCCTCTGCTGATCCCCTCTGCTGATCCCCTCTGCTGATTCTCTCTGCTGATCCCCTCTGCTGATCCCCTCTGCTGATTCCCTCTGCTGATTCCCTCTGCTGATTCTCTCTGCTGATTCTCTCTGCTGATTCCCTCTGCTGATTCCCTCTGCTGATTCTCTCTGCTGATTCCCTCTGCTGATCCCCTCTGCTGATTCTCTCTGCTGATTCTCTCTGCTGATTCCCTCTGCTGATTCTCTCTGCTGATTCTCTCTGCTGATTCTCTCTGCTGATTCTCTCTGCTGATTCTCTCTGCTGATTCTCTCTGCTGATTCTCTCTGCTGATTCTCTCTGCTGATTCCCTCTGCTGATTCTCTCTGCTGATTCCCTCTGCTGATTCTCTCTGCTGATTCTCTCTGCTGATTCCCTCTGCTGATTCCCTCTGCTGATCCCCTCTGCTGATTCCCTCTGCTGATCCCCTCTGCTTTTGTTGCTGTGTTTTATCCCAGAATGCAGCTTTAAATACGTGGCTGCCGAAACATTACAGATAAACTTTCTGTTGAGTTTGCAAAACATTAGGAACACCTGCTCTTTTCCTTATGACGTAGACTGCCCAGGTGAATCCAGGTGAATCCAGGTGAATCCAGGTGAATCCAGGTGAATCCAGGTGAAAGCTATGATCGCTTATTGATGTCACTTGTTAAATCCACTTCAATCAGTGTAGATGAAGGGGAGGAGACTTAGCACACAGATCCCGCTGAAGGGATCAATATCGACAACGTCCGGTGTAGCTTGGAGCGCGCCAAATTCAAATGATAAAATTGTAATATTAAACATTCTTGAACACACAACTTTCCTACATCAATTAAAAGCTTCTTGTTAAACCAACTGCAATTCAAAAAGGCTTCATGGCAAAAGCATACCATGCGATTCTCTGAGGACAGAACACTTTTCAGAACCAAGATCTTCCTCTGTTTGCAATCCCAAGGGTCCCAGCTACACAATGAATGGTTGATTTGTTCGATTAACGTCCTTCTTTCTATTCCAAACATGTCTGCTTAGTTGGCGCGCTTGATTCAGTCGTCCACTCGTTCAACATGCATACAAACGCATACAAAACAGTTACCGGTAAAGTTTGTCCAAACAAATCCAACGATGTTTCTAATTAATCCTCAGCTACTCTAATATCTAAATAAACGATAATATTTAGACGGAGAATAGTGTGTTCAATAGGGAAGATACATAACAAAGAGCAGCACCTCATTCACGCGCCTACTTTTCTAATGAGAGACACCTTGGAAAAACTACAACTACTTGTTCGTTTTTCAAGGAACAAGCCTGAAACCCTTTCTAAAGACTGTTGACATCTAGTGGAAGCCATAGGAACAGCAATCTGGGTCCTATTTATTTTTATTTGCGGTTCGCCGATCCTTTCATTTTCCATTAGAAAATACACTTTATATATTCATGAAGCATTATGACCATCCTGTGTATCACAACTTCCGCCGATGTCGGTCCCTCTCCTAGTTCGGGCGGCGTTCGGTGATCAACGTTACCGGCCTTCTAGCCATCGCCGATCCACCTTTCATTTTCCATTGGTTTTGTCTTGTCTTCCCTCACACCTGGTTCCAATTCCTTCAATTACGGGGCAGCAGGGTAGCCTAGTGGTTAGAGTGTAGAGGTGGCAGGGTAGCCTAGTGGTTAGAGTGTAGAGGTGGCAGATAGCCTAGTGGGTAGAGTGTAGAGGAGGCAGGGTAGTCTAGTGGTTAGAGTGTAGAGGTGGCAGGTAGTCTAGTGGTTAGAGTGTAGAGGAGGCAGGGTAGTCTAGTGGTTAGAGTGTAGAGGAGGCAGGGTAGTCTAGTGGTTAGAGTGTAGAGGTGGCAGGTAGTCTAGTGGTTAGAGTGGAGGGGGGGCAGGTAGTCTAGTGGTTAGAGTGTAGAGGTGGCAGGGTAGTCTAGTGGTTAGAGTGTAGAGGTGGCAGGGTAGTCTAGTGGTTAGAGTGTAGAGGAGGCAGGGTAGTCTAGTGGTTAGAGTGTAGAGGAGGCAGGGTAGTCTAGTGGTTAGAGTGTAGAGGAGGCAGGGTAGTCTAGTGGTTAGAGTGTAGAGGTGGCAGGTAGTCTAGTGGTTAGAGTGGAGGGGGGGCAGGTAGTCTAGTGGTTAGAGTGTAGAGGTGGCAGGGTAGTCTAGTGGTTAGAGTGTAGAGGAGGCAGTGTAGCCTAGTGGTTAGAGTGTAGAGGTGGCAGGGTAGCCTAGTGGTTAGAGTGTAGAGGCGGCAGGGTAGCCTAGTGGTTCGAGCGTTGGACTAGTAACCGGAAGGAAACCCCCCGAGCTGACAAGGTACAAATCTGTCGTTCTGTCCCTGAACAGGCAGTTAACCCACTGTTCCCTGGTAGGCCGTCATTGAAAATAAGAATTTGTTCTTAACTGACTTGCCTAGTTAAATAAATTACACATAAAATGGTACTCATCATTATTCTCGCAATAAGTCCTGTGGGATCTTTAGTGACCACAGAGTAAGCTAAAATAAAACAATACAATAAAAAATATCTCAAAGACAAGCATTGAAATTGATTCTCCTCAGGTTTTCACCTGCCATATCAGTTTTGTTGTACTCACAGACAGCACAGTAACAGTGTTAGAAACGTCAGAGTGTGTTCTAACCAATGGTACCAACTATATTTATATCCTGGCTTCTGGGCCTGAGTAACCAGCAGTTTACTTTGGGCACATCAT